>NC_057801.1:318437252-318603222 GCF_018294505.1 Triticum aestivum | reverse complement strand
TTTAAAAGAAATGTCACAGTCGGACGTCTGAGTGACATCACATAAAGGGCTTTAAAAGAAATGCCACAGTCGGACGTCTGAGCGACATCACATAAAGGACTTTGAAAGAAATGCCACAGTCGGACGTCTGAGCGACATCACATAAAGGGCTTTAATAAAAGTAAATACGATTATGCCACTGTCGGACGTCTGAGCAACATCACAGACAGGGCTTACAATAAATGTAAATACAAGTATGCCACTGTCGGACGTCTAAGCGACATCACAGAGAGGGCTTGTACAAAAGTAAATAACAAGATTAGTCCATCCACAAGAATAATCTTTTAACCGGATTTATCCCACATGAATCCCACCGGAGTTTTGTCACTGAGGCTGATACCTGACAAGATAAGATGAATATAGTACTTGAACAACGTACAAGATAATTGAAAGATTTGAGACTCTGCAGAGTTTGGATGAACTGACCACAACCAACGGATTTCCGTAGTCATGAAGGACTAGTTCCGTTTACGGTATTTCAGTAGAAACACATTTAACTAGTACACACCCATTTCACCTCACGATGCCAGGAATCACCCTGGACAACGTCCAAGAAAAACTTTGAGACAGGGAGGCCACAACCTTGAATAGCATGGGATCAAGTTTCTAGACGCGCACTGTAAGGGGTGCCCCCCTCTCGGTCCCAACCGGAAACACCCACGGCCCCTAACCGGATGACGGGATTTAATCCAGGGCCATGGAACCCTCATCTCGGCCTCTCTATTTGGTGTGTACCAGGAAAACGATTTGCAACTTACTAAGCCATATTCCTTTCGGAAAACATGTGATAGTACGGGAAGGAATGAATGGAAATGTGATTTGTTTCACGATGACACGGAAGTCAAATAATCTGGCATAAGACTGGCATGTCACAACACTGCCATCTTACCCATCCTCATGCCATCACATGGCCATGCAAATATGTATCCAACAACATAATGCTTTCCGAGACTTACTTTCCACTAATGTGCACGAAATATAACATTCAAAGGAGTGTTCATAAACATGCCATGACTATACTAAAATGCAAACATGCAACAACCACTCATCATATCAAGAGTTCAAACATGCTTGCCTGGTTCGGAGTAGTCGGAGTTTAACTGTGTGAAGTTTGCAGCTCCGTCACCTCCTCCAGTATCTACGGTATAAGAGAAATACGTACGTAACGTAAATACCGTGAGTGTACAGAAAAGTGTTCCAAATATTTTTCAAATAAATATGACAAAAAACTAGACAGAAAAATAAAGGTGACAGAAAAGGAATCAATCAAAAACCATTTTCTGTTAAAAAGTTATAAGAGTTTTGGTCCAAGGACCCATCTGTAATGAAACAGAAAGTTTCCAGGGGGCTCTGCAGAAAAGTCCAGAATAACGTTTCGTTTAAAAGAAACGGCTGTGAGGCTGACAGGCGGGCTCCACCGGTCAGGTGTGAAATTTCAGACGGAGAAAACAGAGCGCGACGGTGCCCGAGGGGTGCGGTGGTCGCCGGCGGCGATCCACGGCGAGGCAGGGGTATCGGGGGGTACCTTCGTGATCAGTGCACCGTTCCGCGTCTGTGGGTGGTGGTGGTGGTCGCCGGCGAGCACTGTGTCGACGGCAGCCCTTGCTCCAGTGGACGGCGGTTCGGGCAGTCGTGGATCTCGCCGGAGGGAGCTGCGGGGATCAAATAGGAGTGGGGGTTAGTCTCCTAGTTGCTCGAGAGGGTTGCTGACGAGGTTAGGGCACCGGAGACGGCCTCACCGGAGTGAATCGAGGTGGAGGCCGAGGCGAAACGGGGCGGCCGGAGTCGGGGAAGAAGGGCCCCTCGAGGCTCTTCCAGTGGCTGGGCGGGGTCTAGTGTAGTGGTGGAGTTGCGCGGGGGCGAGAGCGAGCTCGGGGGTGCTATTTATAGCCGGCCCGAGGCGGTTGCCGTGAACGGATAAGTCCGGCGGGTGAGTATGGCGGCGCTGTGGCGGGACGGTCGCCTTAGGAGCTTGAGCATCGCCTAGGTGGAGCAGTGGTGCCATTTCAGGGTCCAGCTCAGCACGAGAGGGAGGGTTACGGCCTGCCCTCGACGGAATGTCAGCACGGCCCGTCGGCGTCAGAGAACGCGCTCTGCGCGTGCCAAGCCACGGCGACGGTGCTGCGTGGATGCGCTGGCAAGGAGATGGCCACGCGGAGCCACCAGGAGGTTTGGGCGGCGCCGAACGGCGTTAAGCCGCAGTTTTGCTCCCTATCGGCCGTTACGGTGGTTCTGCCGCCGCAAAGCACGCCGGCGCAGGCGGGCCAAGGCGCCACCGATGCCAGGAAGGAGCCAAGCGCGTGTGTGGAGCTCCGGACAAGAGGGAGGGGCTGCGAGCATCGAGCCAAATGCACAGTGGGCATGTGACTGAAGTTCTGTCGGGGAAACGACACTGAAACTCTGAATTTTCTGAATATGAACGAAAATAGTGCATGCCAAGTGTTCGACAGAATGATTCTGGCATGTAGGGATTTTTCCTTGAGCTTATTTTTGGTGGAGTGGTCTCTCATTGCCACTAGAGGTTGCCTGAATTCTGGTGGAATTTTTGGAGAAGTGTAGATATGAATTTCACCAAACTTGGCAAATCTGGTCCAAACTTGCAGAGAGTGAAATTTGAAATTTTTGAAAAGAAGAAGAGTGGATCAAGATGGTTCTGGGTTGTGGGTACAAAGGACTATCCAGGGGTGTTGAGTTGAGGTCAAAAAATCAAAAGCATTAGGGTACTTGCTTTGCAAATCACCTAGGCTCAAAAGAAATGACAAAATTATTTTGGGAAGAGAAATAATTGGAATAAAAATCCAAAAATGGATTTTATTAGTTTGGACAGAATGTATGGGTTGTAGCAAAGTGGGAGGAGGGGTTTTGGGGGAATTTTACCATAGGAGGCATGGTAAACAAGAATGGATCCAAAATCAAAAGAAAGCCCCAAAACAAAAGGTTTTCTTTTTGAGAGAAACTAAAACCAAGAAAAGATTTTTGAGAGGGCAAAATTAGAAGAGGGTTTTTAAGAAGGGTTTAACTGACCTTCTTCAAACCAAGCAAGGCTCTAACTGAAAACAAAAACCACAAAATTTTTGGAGTGTCACAGCACCTACCCTCTTAGGAAAAATCTCGTCCCCGAGATTTCAGCTGATCCTTAAACAGGTGTGGGTGCTCTGTTCGGAGAAAGTCGTCGCTCTCCCAAGTTGCTTCATTCTCAGTGTGATTGCTCCACTGAACTCTGAAAAACTTGATGGTTTTATGTCGGGTCCTCCTCTCAGACTCTTCTAATATTGTTATTGGGTGCTCCCGGTAGGTGAGGTCTGGTTGCACGTCAATATTCTCATGTGATACTTGCTTCTCTGGGTTGCTCATGTGTTTTCTCAACTGCGAGATGTGGAATACATTGTGGATACCAGATAAATCTCCGGGTAGGTCTAGCTGGTAAGCTACCATGCCTCTTCGGGCCACTATATGAAATGGTCCGATGAATCTTGGTGCTAGCTTTCCCTTAATCCTGAATCGCTACAGACCCTTCATAGGAGAAACTCTTAGGTATACCAATTCTCTGCGTTCAAATCTGATTTCCCTATGCTTTCGATCGTAATAACTCTTCTGCCGACTTTGAGCTGTTTTGAGTCGATCTCTAATTGTTTTAACCTTCTCTTCGGCCTCTTTGAGCATATCTGGGCCAAAGATATGGCTGTCTCCGGTCTCTGGCCAATTTAGCGGGGTACGACATCTTCTCCCATATAGTGCTTCAAAGGGTGCTATTTGCAAGCTGGCTTGATAGCTGTTGTTGTATGCGAACTCTGCATATGGCAAACTTTCTTCCCAACTGTTGCCGCAGGTGAGAACACAGGCTCTCAGCATGTCTTCTAGAATTTGATTTACGCGTTCAGTCTGCCCATTAATCTGGGGATGGTATGCGGTACTGAATGCTAGTTGGGTTCCCAGTGCCTGTTGTAGGTGATCCCAAAATCTAGAGACGAACTGTGTGCCTCTATCGGAGATGATAGTCTTAGGGACTCCATGTAGGCAGACGATACGGGCAAGATAAAGTCTGGCCAGTCTCTGAGTGGTGTAAGTTGTCTTTACCGGAATAAAATGTGCCACCTTGGTTAATCTGTCGGTTATGACCCATATGGCATTGTTTCTGTGTCGTGACCGTGGCAGTCCAACGATAAAGTCCATTCCAATCTCATCCCACTTCCACTCGGGTATCTTGTTTGGCAGTAACAGTTCGGCTGGTTTCTGGTGCTCGGCCTTGATACGTTGACAAGAATCACAACATGCAATGAACGTGGCTATATCTCTCTTCATACCGTGCCACCAAAAATTTTCCTGAAGGTCTTTGTACATTTTTGTCCCTCCAGGGTGGATTGAATACGGAGCTGTGTGGCTTTCGGCCAAAATCTGTTGTTTGAGGTCCTTGATATTTGGTACACAAAGTCTCTCTCCGTACCACAATATTCCTTGCTCATCTATGTTGAATTCTGAGGCTCTTCCCAAACTCACTTTCCTTTTTATGCCCTCAATGCTGGGGTGTCCGTGCTGGGCTTCCTTGATCTTTTCCATCAGGGTAGGTTGTATTTCTAGATTCGACACCCTACCTTCGGTAACCATTATTAAATTGAGTCTGGCAAATTCCTGTTGAAATTCTGGCCTCAACTTTGGTATACTGTCGCCGTCCGTGCTGGGATTCTGACTAAGTGCATCTGCCACAACATTTGCTTTTTCGGGATGATAGTGGATTCCCACATCATAATCCTTCACCAACTCTAACTAGCGTCGTTGCCATAAATTTAGCTCCGGCTGCGTGAAAATATACTTAAGACTCTTATGGTCTGTGTATATCTCACAACAATTTCGAAGTAGGAAGTGTCTCCATTCCTTGAGTGCATGGATGACCGCTGCTAATTCCAAGTCATGAGTGGGATAATTCTCCTCATGCTTGCGTAGTTGTGTGGAGACATATGCAACTACCTTGCCTTCTTGCATCAACACGCATCCGAGGCCTTTCCGGGATGCGTCACAATATACCTCAAAATTCTTGTGTATATCCGGCACAATTAGTACTGGTGCCGTTGTTAATTTTCTTTTTAGCTCTTGGAAACTTTTCTCACATGCTTCTGTCCATTCAAACTTCTTGCCTTTCTTGAGCAATTGTGTCATGGGCTTTGCTATAGTGGAGAATCCTGCAATAAATCTCCAATAATAGCCTGCCATTCCCAAGAAACTCCGTACGTCCGTTACGTTAGCTGGTGGTTTCCAGCCAAGTACAGCCTTGACTTTTTCCGGGTCTACTGCAATACCTTCTTGGGTGAGTACGTGGCCCAGAAAACCCACCTGTCTTAGCCAAAATTCACATTTGCTGAATTTGGCGTACAGTTGATGTTTCCTAAGTTCTCCGAGTACAATCGTGAGATGCTCGGCGTGCTATTCTGGTGTTTTGGAGTATATCAAAATATCATCGATGAATACCACAACAAACTTGTCCATATACTTCATAAATACTTTGTTCATGAGGTGAACAAAATATGCGGGGGCGTTGGTTAGCCCGAATGGCATCACTGTGAACTCATACAGCCCATATCTGGAAGTGAAGGCGGTCTTGGGAATATCTTCTGTTAGCACCTTTAATTGATGGTATCCTAATCTCAAGTCAATTTTTGAGAAGACTTTGGCCTGTGCGAGCTGATCGAATAAATCATTTATTCGGGGCATTGGGTATTTGTTCT
This sequence comes from Triticum aestivum, assembly GCF_018294505.1. Lineage (NCBI taxonomy): Eukaryota > Viridiplantae > Streptophyta > Magnoliopsida > Poales > Poaceae > Triticum > Triticum aestivum. The sequence continues at coordinate 318,597,463 of NC_057801.1, read as the reverse complement.
TGATTGTGACCATGTTGAGAGCTCGATAATCAATGCACAATCTCAGTGTTCCATCCTTTTTCTTGGCAAATAAAATTGGAGAACCCCAAGGTGAGGAACTGGCTCGAATGTGTCCTTTCTCCAATAATTCCTTTATTTGCTTCTTCAACTCTACCAATTCGGATGGTGCCATTCTGTAAGGTTTCTTGTAAATGGGAGCGGTTCCGGGTGCTAGCTCAATGCTGAATTCTATCTCTCGGTCCGGTGGCATGCCTGGTAGTTCTTCTGTAAATACGTCTGGGAATTCACATACTACTGGAACCTTGTTCAGCTCAGAAACATCCACCTTGTTTAATCTCGGTTGCCGAGGTATTTGTCTCTCTTTGGCTGAAACTTTTATTTTCTTCCCATGATGGTGTGTGAGAATCACGGTACGGTTGAAGCAGTCAATAAAACCTTTGTTGGTGGTTAACCAATCCATTCCTAGGATGACATCCAGTCCTTTGCTTTCCAATACAATAAGGTTGGCGTAAAACTTCAATCCTTCAAATTCAATAACCACACCTTGACAGTAACTCTGGGTCACTTGCTTAATTCCAGGGGACTTGATGGTCATTGATTTTTCCAAGGGAAGCATCGAAAAATTATTTTGCAAAGAAAAACTCTTTGAAATGAATGAGTGAGAAGCTCCAGAATCAAACAAAACCATGGCAGGTATTGTGTTGACGGGGTACGTACCAAGTACGATATCTAGGGCGTTCTGTGCTTCCTCACGGGTCACGTGGTTCAGGTGACCTTTCCGGTGGTTGTTATTGGGGTTGAAATTATTTCGCTTTGGTGCTGAATTGTTGCCACCATTATTGGGCTTCGAGGTTGAGTTTCTTGGCTTGGGGCACTGCTTGGCATAGTGCCCTTCTTCTCCACAAGCGTAACAAGTAACGCCTGGGCAATAGGTGAACTCCTTGTCTCTTGCATGGAAATTCTTGATTGTGCGTGAATTATCCGTCGGGGTTTTGTGTATTCCACCCTTCTGAAATTCCATCTTGCTTCTGGGGTTGCGAGCAAAAGTAGTCTGATCCCTTTTGCGTTTGCGGAAATCTTCCTGGCTACGTCGCTCATTTTCCAGAGTAATGGCCTTATCCACTAGTGTTTTAAAATCTAGGAAGGTATGCACAACCAGCTGGCATTTAAGGGCGGGTACCAGGCCTTCCAAGAATTTTTCCATCTTCTTGTTCTCGGTCATGCGCTCTTCATTGGCGTAGCAAGATAGTAGAGTGAATTGGCTGTTGTATTCTGACACTGTCATGGTCCTTTGCTTGAGGTCATCAAATTCTCTCTTCTTGATTTTCATGACACTCTTAGGAATGTGTGCCCCACGAAAACCTTCTTTGAAATCCTCCCAGGTTATTTCATTTTCGTTGGGGTGCATGTGCAGGAAGTTTTCCCACCACGATGCGGCTGCTCCTGTGAGATAATGTGGAACATACAATACTTTTTCACGGTTTGAACACTGTGCAATAATTAATTTTCTCTCCATGTATCGAAGCCAGTCGTCGGCCTCAAGAGGCTTGTCGGTATGAGAAAATATTGGAGGACGCGTCTTCTGTAACTCAGATAATTTGGATTGCGGTTGATACTGACCACGGTTACTTCCCATATTGCTGAATTGGTTCATCATTTCCTGGTGTTGTTGCTGACTCTGTTCATACAAATGACATACTTGTGTAAAAGCTATTTCACTGTCCTGTTGACTTGTCTGTCCCTGAGTGAAATTGTGGTTTTGCGGTGTGCCATAATTTTCTTCTGGCTGATTTGGCATGGAGCGCGTCCAAGGACGAGACATCTTTCACTCTGGGGATATATTTTGTGAAACTCGTAAGATAAGAAAGAGAGTCGCAAAAGTCAATAAAATCACACACAAGATTTTTTTTAAAACTCTGGGATATTTCTGAAAATACACGTTTGCGCGCGGAGAAGGACTATTACATATCTTACACGCAAGCATAATTATACAATACATCACTCAGGACATGCGTACATAATCCTGACGTGTTATTTAAACTAGTGCACTTCTCCAGATCCTACATGATGCACAAACAGGCTACTTCTCACAACCTATGTACATATAAACATATTACACAAGTCGGTACATCGCATGGCGTCTACGCGCACCCAGTCAGAGATGGTGAGGATCTCCCTTGGCCTGCCAAGGGTGAGACGCAGTGACATTGGGGAATCAACTTCCTCCTCGCTAATAGGTTCCAGACGAGGAACGATGCGCTGAGCTGAAGGAGCAGGTGCCGTAGGCGGAGTACCCTGCATAAGAGTGGGCGGAATAGGTGGAGTAGCACATATGGGAGTGGGTGCGAAAAGTGGTGCAACGCGAACGGGAGTGGGTGCAAAAAGTGGCGCAGCGCGGACGGGAGTGGGTGTAATAGCCTAGTTAAGTTCCTCAGTGGTAGGTAGACGACGTGCAGTGGCGAGAATGGTAGGCGAATGAGAAGCTGAGGACGAGATAAAAGTCAGCGGTGGAGCGGTGTGTAGGAGTTCCCTCCTGTTAGCAGCACAGCCATGAACTGAGTCCATGCGGGCAGCTACGAGGTCGTCCACCATGCTATCGAAGGCTGCTTCCAGGGCTCGGAGGTACTCGACAAGCATCTCAAAGGCCTCGTCCTGCTCTCCTCTGGGGCAAGAGAATGAGTAGTGACAGGTGTAAGGCACGCGGCATGGAAGGTAGCGGTAGTGACGGGTCTTCATTGCAGGAAGGACATCCCGAAGACGAGCTATCGCCTCGCGGGCTGCCATCTGCATAGCATGCCTCTCTGTCGGCATGGCTCTCCCCAAGAAACGGAAGCGGCGCATCTCAACACGCCCTCCCCTGAATTGCACCGTGGCTTGGTGCATGGTCAGACTGTCGTTGATCTTGTGCGGATAAAGCGTGAAGACTGGGCGCACGAATGGCCCCATCGGGACCTGAACGATGAAGGAAAGGAGTTTGACGAACCCCTCAGGCACGTTGGCGAACATTTGAGACTCGTAGTCGCTGCCGGCCATCTACAAAAGTAGGCAAAAATTCTGAGTGATCAGATCATAAATTTTTATGCTGACTGTCAGAAAAATGACTACATTTGTAAAAACAAGAATAAACTCTGTCATGCTAATAATTAAATTAGCGATCGCACCTAGTGGCTTCCTATAGTTAGCCTGGCTCTGGTTACCAAGTCTGTCATGACCGACTTTTTCAATAAATAAATATTGAGAAAATCGATCTTTAAATCCCAGTATAGGAAAAGTCATCCTCACTGGTAGACAAATACTTGATGAACAGAGGACCAGTAGCATTAAATATATTACAGGGTTGAGCTGAGGCTGCTCAACAATTTATTACAAACTCGCCAATATCTCACATAAGGGCGGTTATGACACATGGATGTGGTGGCATGCTACTAGCTCGAGGTAAAAAGTGGTGGATAACTTGAATCCTAACTAGCAGCTCATCGAGCGTCGAGGTGAGGCTCGATGAATTTATTTCTGGGTTACGGAAGCGGATAATACAATGACCAAATAGGATCGCACGGGACTGACTGGGACACCTCTAGGCGTCGGACTCGCTATCAAACTCTTCATCCATGAGATCGCCTTCATCAACATCTGGCCAAATCAACAAGCCAGGTGAGTACTTTGAAAGTACTCGCAAGACAGTTCGGACAAAAGATATAATCAATGAATGCATGAATGCGTCACGAATAAAATGTTGCTCATACAACAATAATAATATTTATGCACAACTTGATAAGTAAACAAATAAATGAAAACCGATCGGGTGTCTGGAGCGACGCCTCGAAAGGTAAACCAATAAAACTCATGCCGCAGTCGGGCGTCTAAGCGACACCACATAAAGGGCTTTAAAAGAAATGCCATAGTCGGACGTCTGAGCGACATCACATAAAGGGCTTTAAAAGAAATGCCACAGTCGGACGTCTGAGCGACATCACATAAAGGGCTTTAAAAGAAATGCCACAGTCGGACGTCTGAGCGACATCACTTAAAGGGCTTTAAAAGAAATGCCACAGTCGGACGTCTGAGCGACATCACATAAAGGGATTTGAAAGAAATGCCACAGTCGGACGTCTGAGAGACATCACATAAAGGGCTTTAATAAAAGTAAATACAATTATGCCACCGTCGGACGTCTGAGTGACATCACAGACAGGGCTTACAATAAATGTAAATACAAGTATGCCACCGTCGGACGTCTGAGCGACATCACAGACAGGGCTTGTACAAAAGTAAATAACAAGATTAGTCCATCCACAAGAATAATCTTTTAACCGGATTTATCCCACATGAATCCCACCGGAGTTTTGTCACTGAGACTGATACCTGACAAGATAAGATGAATATAGTACTTGAACAAAGTACAAGATAATTGAAAGATTTGAGACTCTGCAGAGTTTGGATGAACTGACCACAGCCAAGGGATTTCCGTAGTCACGAAGGACTAGTTCCGTTTACGGTATTTCAGTAGAAACACATTTAACTAGTACACACCCATTTCACCTCACGATGCCAGGAATCACCCTGGACAACGTCCAAGAAAAACTTTGAGACGGGGAGGCCACAACCTCGAATAGCATGGGATCAAATTTATATACGCACGCTCTAAGGGGTGCCCCCCTCTCGGTCCCAACCGGAAACACCCATGCCCCCTGACTGGATGACGGGCTTTAATCCAGGGCCATGGAACCCTCATCCCGGCCTCTCTATTTGGTGTGTACCAGGAAAACGATTTGCAACTTCCTAAGCCATATTCCTTTCGGAAATATGTGATAGTACAGGAAGGAATGAATTGAAATGTGATTTGTTTCACGATGACACGGAAGTCAAATAATCTGGCATAAGACTGGCATGTCACAAGACTGCCATCTTACCCATCCTCATGCCATCACATGGCCATGCAAATATGTATCCAACAACATAATGCTTTCCGAGACTTACTTTCCACTAATGTGCATGAAATATAACATTCAAAGGAGTGTTCATAAACATGCCATGACTATACTAAAATGCAAACATGCAACAACCACTCATCATATCAAGAGTTCAAACATGCTTGCCTGGTTCGGAGTAGTCGGAGTTTAACTGTGTGAAGTTTGCAACTCCGTCACCTCCTCCGGTATCTACGGTATAAGAGAAATACGTATGTAACGTAAATACCGTGAGTGTACAGAAAAGTGTTCCAAATATTTTCCAAATAAATATTACAAAAAATTAGACAGAAAAATAAAGGTGACAGAAAAGGAATCAATCAAAAACCATTTTCTGTTAAAAAGTTATAAGAGTTTTGGTCCAAGGACCCATGTGTAATGAAATAGAAAGTTTCCAGGGGGCTCTACAGAAAAGTCCAGAATAACGTTTCGTTTAAAAGAAATGGCTATGAGGCTGACAGGCGGGATCCACCGGTCAGGTTTGAAATTTCAAACGGAGAAAACAGAGCGCGACGACGCCCGAGGGGTGCGGTGGTCGCCGGCGGCGATCCACGGCGAGGCAGGGGGATCGGGGGGTACCTTCGTGATCAGTGCACCGTTCCGCGTCTGTGGGTGGTGGTGGTGGTCGCCGACGAGCACTGTGTCGACGGCGGCCCTTGCTCCGGCGGACGGCGGTTCGGGCAGTCGTGGATCTCGCCGGAGGGAACTGCGGGGATCAAATAGGAGTGGGGTTAGTCTTCTAGTTGCTCGAGAGGGTTGCTGACGAGGTTAGGGCGCCGGAGACGGCCTCACCGGAGTGAATCGAGGTGGAGGCCGAGGCGGAACAGGGCGGCCGGAGTCGGGGAAGAAGGGCCCCGCGAGGCTCTTCCAGTGGCTAGGCGGGGTCTAGTGTAGTGGTGGAGTTGTGCGGGGGCGAGAGCGAGCTCGGGGGTGCTATTTATAGCCGGCCCGAGGCGGTTGCCGTGAACGGATAAGTCCGGCGGGTGATTACGGCGGCACTGTGGCGTGACGGTCGGCTTAGGAGCTTGAACATCGCCTAGGTGGAGCAGTGGTGCCATTTCAGGGTCCAGCTCAGCACGGGAGGGAGGGTTACGGCCTGCCCTCGACGGAACGGCAGCACGGCCCGTCGGCGGCAGAGAACGCGCTCTGCGCGTGCCAAGCCACGGCGATAGTGCTACATGCGTGCGCTGGCAAGGAGATGGCCACGCGGAGCCACCAGGTGGTTTGGGCGGCGCCGAACGGCGTTAAGCCGCAGTTTTGCTCCCTGTCGGCCGTTACGGTGGTTCTGCCGCCGCAAAGCACACCGGCGCAGGCGGGCCAGGGCGCCACCGACGCCAGGAAGGCGCCAAGCGCGCGTGTGGAGCTCCAGACAAGAGGGAGGGGCTGCGAGCATCGAGCCAAATGCACAGTGGGCATGTGACTGAAGTTCTGTCGGGGAAACGACACTGAAACTCTGAATTTTCTGAATATGAACGAAAACAGTGCATGCCAAGTGTTCGACAGAATAATTCTGGCATGTAGGGATTTTTCCTTGAGCTTATTTTTGGTGGAGTGGTCTCTCATTGCCACTAGAGGTTGCCTGAATTTTGGTGGAATTTTTGGAGAAGTGTAGATATGAATTTCACCAAATTTGGCAAATCTGGTCCAAACTTGCAGAGAGTAAAATTTGAAATTTTTGAAAAGAAGAAGAGTGGATCAAGATGGTTCTGGGTTGTGGGTACAAAGGACTATCCAGGGGTGTTGAGTTGAGGTCAAAAATCAAAAGCATTAGGGTACTTGCTTTGCAAATCACCTAGGCTCAAAAGAAATGACAGAATTATTTTGGGAAGGGAAATAATTGGAATAAAATCCAAAAATGGATTTTATTAGTTTGGACAGAATGTTTGGGTTGTACCAAAGTGGGAGGAGGGGTTTTGTGGGAATTTTACCATAGGAGGCATGGTAAACAAGAATGGATCCAAAATCAAAAGAAAGCCCAAAAACAAAAGGTTTTCTTTTTAAGAGAAACTAAAACCAAGAAAAGATTTTTGAGAGGGCAAACTTAGAAGAGGGTTTTTAATAATTGTTTAAATGACCTTCTTCAAACCAAGCAAGGCTCTAACTGAAAACAAAAACCACAAAATTTTGGGAGTGTCACAGGTTTAGATCCCGCATAAATCAAATCTATGAAAAACAAATACCCCGTAAAGGGAAAATTAAGCTCATCGCGCTGGCTTGGCGGTCGGCGCAGAATCCGCGATCCTCGGTGACGGGAGGGGAGACCTCGGAGCTCTTGAATAGCACCTTCCAGGCATCCCCATGCTTTGTGTCGAAGAGCCGGGACAGATTCTGGTGCTGGGTCGGGTCGTACTCCCACAAGCTGAAAGCCCGTCGTTGACACGGGAGAATCCGGCGGAAGAGCATGACCTGGACTACGTTGACGAGTTTAACCTTCCTACCGATCAGGTCTTTGATGCAGGTTTGAACTCCGGTCACTTCCGCCGAATTACCCCATGACAGGCCCGTCTCTTTCCAAGATGTGAGCCGTGTGGGGATACCAGATCGGAATTCGGGGGGCCGCTGCCCATTCGGGGTCACGCGGCTCAGTGATATAGAACCACCCCGATTGCCATCCTTTGATGGTCTCTACGAAGGCGCCCTCGAGCCATGTAACGTTGGCTATCTTGCCCACCATGGCACCTCCGCACTCCGCTTGGCGGCTGCCCATGACCTTCGGCTTAACGCTGAAGATCTTCAGCCATAGGCCAAAGTGAGGCTGGATGCGGAGGAAGGCCTCGCACACGACGATAAATACCGATATGTTGAGGATGAAGTTCGGGGCCAGATCATGGAAGTCCAAGCCGTAGTAGAACATGAGCCCCCGGACGAATGGGTGAAGAGGAAAACCCAGACCGTGGAGGAAATGGGGGAGAAATACAACCCTCTCATGGGGCCCAGGGGTGGGGATGAGTTGCCCCTCATCTGGAAGCCGGTGCGCGATGTCGTCAGACAAGTATCCGGCCTTCCTCAGCTTTTTGATTTTCCCCTCCGTGACGGACGAGGCCATCCATCTACCTCCCGCTCCGGACATGATTGGAGAAGGTTGAGGTGGGAAGTGCGGGCTTGGGCGTTGGAGCTCGAGCGCGCAGGGACGAATAAGCGAAGGAAGAAGAAGGCGTAAATGGAAAGGGTAGATTCTTATCCCCTTATATGGGAAACCAAAACTACGAGCCCCCACCGGCCTCATAAAACTCGCTTATCTCCCAAGCGCCACGGTTAATGGTGCGGTTGGGTTACCCACGCCCGTATTGATGAGAATCCCAGAATAAGGGGACACAATCTCTGCTTTGACAAGACGTGCCAAGGAAACCGCCTCGCTAAACGCGCTGAGGTGGAACAGTAAAATGAATAAAAGCCTGGCCGTGGCGTGATGTCACGCTGTGGAATATGTCAGCATAATAGATTAGTGCAAATATTACTCTCTCTATGGTGGCATGTGGAACTTATTTTGCAGAGCCGGACACTATCCTGGTGCTCAACATCTTCTATGAAGTATTCGGAGGAGGAACCCGCCTTGCAATGCCAAACACAACTTGCATGCCAGACTTGTCGTCATTGAAGCCTGGTTCAGGGGCTACTGAGGGAGTCCTGGATTAGGGGGTGTCTGGATAACCGGACTATGACCTTTGGCTGGACTCCTGGACTATGAAGATACAAGATTGAAGACTCCGTCCCGTGTCCGGATGGGACTTTCCTTGGCATGGAAGGCAAGCTTGGCGATACGATATGAAGATCTCCCCCATTGTAACCGACTCTGTGTAACCCTAGCCCTCTCGGGTGTCTATATAAACCAGAGAGTTTTAGTCCGTAGGACGAACAACAATCATACCATAGGCTAGCTTTTAGGGTTTAGCCTCTCTGATCTCGTGGTAGATCCACTCTCGTACTACCCATATCATCAATATTAATCAAGCAGGAGTAGGGTTTTACCTCCATCGAGAGGGCCCGAACCTGGGTAAAAACATCGTGTCCCTTGTCTCCTGTTACCATCCGCCTAGACGCACATTTCGGGACCCCCTACCAGAGATCCGCCGGTTTTGACACCGACAGGCACAAACTTGATACAAAAACTCCAAGCAAAAATACATAATATGTAGTACAAGACCATTCTGGCCTATGAGTACAACATAAGGTTGCTAGTGGTTGATGGCGGAAGCGGTTTGTGGTACATCAGCGTCTATGGGACTCCATTTCCCACAGGAACAGCTGACCAGGTTAACTCCTATCTTCGCGGGGCTGCTATCACCGTTGCTTAGGTTCTGGGGCTGCCATCGCAACGCTCCTCTCCATGCAAGAAATCTGGCCAAGACAATAGCTAGGGACAAGGCAGTGAGTACTTTGAATGTACTCGCCAACATTATGAACACAGGTATCATATAACAAATCATGTTCTGAAATATTCTATGATCACAACGTCAGTCATGAAATAAAAATCTCTGATGCATGCAAGCAGGTTATTTATATGCAACATGAATATGTAGTAACAGAGTAGTAATAAAATGCACCAATCGGGTGTCTGAAGCGACGCCTTGAAAGGATAATAAATAATGAGCATGCCTCAGTCGGGCGTCTGGGCGACACCACATAAAGGGCTTATAGAGTAAATAATTAACAGCATGCCACAGTCGGGCGTCTGAGCGACACCACATAAAGGGCTTATAAAGTAAATAAATAACAGCATGCCACAGTCGGGCGTCTGAGCGACACCACATAAAGGGCTTATAAGAAAAACAATCACAGTGAATATCCAGGAGGTAGAACCGTCCCAGGGATACCCATTACTTCAAATAATATAAAGGGGTTAGTCCATAATAATAAATATCATAATCATCATAAGTCACACAACATGATCCATGTTCTGGTTTAGTAGTTTCTCCTTCGAAGACCGACACTAAGACCGACACTTGACCCATCCTAGACTGTAGTCCTTAACCATGGACACGGCTATTCCAATAGATGTTTAATCTCTGCAGAGGGTGTACTCTTTACCCACGAGTAACGGATTCCTTTAGTCCATCGGGACTAATTCCTTCTACGGCCTTTCAATTGAAAACACACCTGACCTGCACACACCAGCTTACTTACCGGTGTCTGGAATCACCCACGACACCTGTCAAGCAAAACTCTAAGTGGGGAGGCTACAACCTTGCGTAGCATGGGATCAAATTTATATCGCGCGCTCTAAGGGCTGGCCTCCCCTCTCGGTCCCAGCCGGAAACACCCATTCCCCCGGACCAGGTGGCCTGCCTACCAGCTACAGCCGGTATCTTCCACCATGGCCTCTCTGCATGGTGTGTGCTAGAAAGGGGTTGACGACTTACTGAACCGTACCCTACTTGTTGTAGGGACAAGTGGTAGTACAAAACAAGTATGGGGTTACTGGAATAAGACTCGATCTATGGTCGACTCAGGAGGTTTAAGTATTCCCTGCATGATTAGCATAACGAATATATTTCACCCAACAGACATAATCACCACTCATCATACCCGATCATGCCATGCCGGACACACTCGTCTCGACGAGGCACTAGGGACAAGCTCAGGTCTACCCAAGACAGTGACTTTCCCGGCTTCCTTTCGGCAGGCACGAAAAGCATTCGAGGATGATTACTGTCACAAGTATGACCATTACCAACAGCAAGGAAATCTCCAACATGCATTCATGCAAACGATCATATCACCACATGAAATAACGAGTCCTACGTATTAAGGTGGTGTTATAATTGTGTCAAATAACACACACAATATTATGCCAAGGTTCAGAATGCTTGCCTTCAAGTTGTGGAGGGGTGAGGTGCACTCCAAAACTTTTGAAAGTTATAATCTCCCCTCCAAATTCCTATTTTCATAAATATTTAAATAACACATACTTTAAAAATAGTAAAAAAAAGTTGCTTGAATTTTTTTTCAAATAAACTAGACAATATTTGGGAAACAACAGAAAAAGAATCAAGTCATTTGGAGTTTTATTTAAAAAGATACAGCCAATCAAAGTTTAGTCAATATTCTGTTTTTAATAAAAACCAGAAAAAGGAAAACGTTTTGGGGAGAATACGTTTTCGAAGCAGAGGAGACGTACTCGGGTCGTTTGCGCTTTCACTTAAAACACATGGCGGCGGGGCTGGTCACTGAAAGTGGGTCCGCAGGGCCCACTGGTCAGGTTTGACCAGTCTTCTCTCCCTCCTCTTCCTCTGCCCGAGTGGAGGCGATACTCTGGCGATGCTTGCCGGCGAACGGTGGCACCGTTCGAGAAACCGAGGCCATCCGCGGGATAAGGGGGTCGAGGCGGTCCCTTCGGTGGTCGCTATGGTCCCTGGGGTGGACGGAGTCGCCGGCGGCGAGCTCCGCAGTGTACGGTGGCCGTCGGGAAGGGTGGGGCTCTTGCCTCTGGCGGCTCCTGATCAAAATCGAGCTGGGGAATGGATTCACGAGATGAAGAGAGAGCTTCTGGTGAAGAGAGTGGAGAGGGGGAGGCCCTGGTGGCGCCGGAATGATCGAGATAGTGGCGGCGGCTGTGGTTGCCGGAGAAGAAGAAGACGACCTCCTCCGGTCAAACTACTGCGAGCGGAGTTAGCTACGGTCGACTTGAGGCTGTTGACGAGTGCAAGAGAGGCCGGGGGTGCTATTTATAGCAGGGCAGCGTCGGTTCCCGATGGTAGCCATGGATAAGCTCGACGGTGCGCTTGCTACTATCGCCGGAGGCAACGTGGCGATGGCCGGCTGGCTCCAGGGGCTAACGACAAACTCTCCACTGTCCAAGGAGGCGAGCTAGCGCGCTGCGGTGGTTTGGGCGGTGCCGACCTGAGCAGGGGCGGGCTGCCGACGCCTGCATGCCGCCAAAAGGCTCGCTGCGGCAGCGCTGCGAGGAGTCAGGGGTGGTAGCATGTCACGGGCGAACGGATAAGATCGTGGCTTGGTCCCTCGGGCAAGAAAAGACCAGGAGGTACGGAGTAAGCGCGATGCGGCGGCTCGGGCGCGCGGCTGCAGTTGGCGCGCTCTGGGCGCGCCCAGTGCATGCCCACCAACCGCTCGGCGAAATGCCATGGCACCCTAGAGGGCTTGGATGATACTGCAAGTTACCAGACTGGTTAGGGTGGTTACTAAATCTCTAGTGCACAAGCTGGCTAGGCAAATAAAGAAACTCTATAATGCTAACTAAAATCTATGCCAAAACGGTTCATGCACTCCAGGTATTTGACAGAATGCCAAGAGCATCTAGGAAACTCTTGGAGGGGCCAAGATCTCCAGATCAGGGTCTCTTTAGATGGAGGTGAGGATGGCAAGGTTAGTTGGCCAAATCTAGAAACTTGTTAGTGTAAGTTTTGCAAAAAATCAGTTTTGGACAGAAAGAAAAAGGCATGGTTGCATGCACTTAAAATCTTCCCATGGGTCCACTCTCTTGGACTTAAGGGTTTGGTAAGGTGCACTACAAGCAGGAGAAAGCTCATGGTCATTAGAGCACAGATAATTAGGGATGCAGTAGAAAACACCCAACAGGGCCAGAATGAAAAAGAGGTTGTTTCACTCAAATTTTTCGAAGGACATAACTGGGTTTTTGCATAAAGTTGAATAATATACTCCTATTAACATCCCATAATTTTGGTGGAAGTTTTAAAGAAATATTGCAAAATTGCCCACTGGACCAGATTTGAAAACTTGGTGTAGAGCTCAAAATCTCCAATGAACAGAAGATAATTTTGCATAAAAGTGATTTAAAAACATCACATTACATCCCCAATTTTTGGTGAAGATTTTAAATGCATCTATCAAATGGTTGTAGTGCAAAAGAGGCCCCTAAAACCTTTGAAAAATTATTTTAAAAGAATAAAGCTCACGAAAACAATTATGCAAATAGATCCACTGATAAAAGAATTGTTTTATTGATAGAGTATACAAGTTCAATAATATTTTTTTGGAAAGTTTTCACTTAAGGTAAGAACTCCACAAAAATCAAAAAGAAGGGAGGTTTCTGAGATCAAATGAAAATCCAGAAAATAAATTTTTTAAACTCCTGGTAAATTTTAACAAACAAAACATGGTTAAATTTTTGGGGTGTTACAATAGGAGTATTAAATATGCAGAGGCATTTAGTATGCAATGTTGAATAATAATTTTTAGTGATTTATTACAGTAGCAAATGATAAGGATTTGCATTGGTTTATACTAACCTATCTCACGAGTTCTTGTTGAGTTTGTTATGGATGAAGCTTTGGAGAAATAGACAAACCATGATATGAGAGGAATTAAGGAGACACAAAAGTTCAAGCTTGGGGATGCCCAAGGCACCCCAAGATAATATTTCAAGAAGTCTCAAGCATCTAAGCTTGGGGATGCCCCGGTAGGCATCCCACCTTTCTTCTTCAACAACTATCGGTTAGTATCGGTTGAGCCTAAGTTTTTTCTTCTTCGCATGAGTTGTGCTGTCCTCGCAATGTCATTTTATTTTGCTTGCTTGCTGTTTGAATACAATACCAAGATCTGAAATTCTTAAATGAGAGAGAGTCTTCACATAGCTACATAATTATTTAGCTACTCATTGATCTTCACTTATATCTTTTTGGAGTAGTTTGTCATTTAGTCGTATGCTTCACTTATATCCTATGAGTAAATTGTTGAATGAGTTGAACGTCATAAATCTGAAATTATATATGTCTCATTTGCTTATCCCATGGGTAGTAATGACTTCACATCTAAGAAGTAGAGGTTGTAAATTTATTTAAGGTTAGCAAGCATTGTATTGGTCATTCGAACAATTCCTGAAAGAATATTGAAGGAAGAGAGATTTCACATATAAATATACTATCCTAGACATCTTTTATAATTGGGAGCACTCATTAAGTATGACATGCTAAGGAGTTGATGTTGGACAAGGAACACAACGTAATGGGTTATGTTTTCTGACATGTCAGTTAAAGTATATTGTCATGGATCATTCAAACATGTTGAGCTTGCCTTTCCTCCTCATGCTAGCCAAAATTCCTTGCACCAAGTAGAGATACTACTTGTGCTTCCATTTATCCTTAAACCCAGTTTTGCCATAAGAGTCCACCATACATACCTATGGATTGAGTAAGATCCTTCAAGTAAGTTGTCATCGGTGCAATCAATAAAAATTGCTCTCTAAATATGTATGATCTTTTGGTGTGAAGAAAATAGCTTTATACGATCTCTTGTTATGGAAGCAATAAAAGTGACGGACTGTATAATAAAGGTCCATAGACAAGTGGCAATATAAAGTGACGTTCATTCGCATTAAGATTTTGTGCATCCAACCCTAAAAGTGCATGACAACCTCTGCTTCCCTCTGGAAAGGGCTTATCTTTTACTTTATGTCTTTTACTTTATGCAAGAGTAAAGGTGATCTTCACCTTTCCCTTATTCATTTTATCCTTTGGCAAGCACCTCGTGTAGGGAAGATCCTGATATATATATCAAATTGGATGTAAGTTAGCATGAACTATTATTGTTGACATCACCCAAAGGTGAATACGTTGGGAGGCAACACTATAAGCCCCTATCTTTCTCAGTGTCTGATTGAAACTTCATAACCATTAGTATTGCGTGAGTGTTAGCAATTGTAGAAGACTATATGATAGTTGAGTATGTGGAGTTTGTTATTCCTGAAAATAAGATGAATTGCAATTGTTTGATGACCGAGAATGAAGTTTGCTAGTTTTCAAGAAAGTTTATGGTCTATGCTTTGACATGTGAATTGCTTGTTACTTTATCGTGAGAAGTTTTATGAGATGAACTACTGTTAAGACATATTATCATGCTAGAAAAGATGATTGAAATTATCATTGATCAAACTTGTGCACCTTCTAGCATTCACACTTCATAAAGTCTTTCTTTTATCATTTACCTACTCGAGGACGAGTAGGAATTAAGCTTGGGGATGTTGATACGTCTCCAACGTATCTATAATTTATGAAGCATTCATGCTATTTTATTATCTGTTTTGAATGATTACGGGATTTATTATACACTTTTACATTACTTTTGGGACTAACCTATTAACCGGAGGCCCAGCCCATATTGTTGTTTTATTGCATATTTCAGTATTTCAAAGAAAAGGAATATCAAACGGAGTCCAAACGGAATGAAACCTTCGGCAGCGTGATTTTTTGGAAGAATATGATCCTGGAGACTTGGAGTTCACGTCAGAAGATACTCGAGGCAGCCACGAGATAGGAGGGCGCGCCCCCCTGTCTTGTCGGCCCCTCGAGGCTCCCTCAACCGACTTCTTTCACCTATATAAGCCTACATACCCTAAAAACATCGAATATCAAGATAGATCGGGAGTTTTGCCGCCGCAAGCCTCTGTAGCCACCAAAAACCTCTCGGGAGTCCGCTCCGGCACCCTGCCGGAGGGGGAACCCATCACTGGTGGCCATCTTCATCATCCCGGCGCTCTCCATGACGAGGAGGGAGTAGTTCACCCTCGGGGCCGAGGGTATGTACTAGTAGCTATGTGTTTGATCTCTCTCTCTCGTGTTCTCTCTATGGCTCGATCTTGATGTATCACGAGCTTTGCTATTATAGTTGGATCTTATGATGTTTCTCCCCCCTCTACTCTCTTGTGATGAATTGAGTTTCCCTCTTGAAGTTATCTTATCGGATTGAGTTTTTATTTGAGAACACTTGATGTATGTCTTGCCATGTTTATCTGTTGTGAAAATGGGATATCATGTGCCACTTGATGTATGTTTTGGTAACCAACTTGCGGGTTCCGCCCATGAACCTATGCATAGGGGTTGGCACATGTTTTCTTGACTCTCCAGTAGAAACTTTGGGGCACTCTTTGAAGTACTTTGTGTTGGTTGGATGAATCTGAGATTATCTGACGCATATCATATAATCATGCCCACGGATACTTGAGGTGACAATGGAGTATCTAGGTGACATTAAGGTGTTATTCTAGTACGAACTCTTGAATAGATTGATCCGAAAGAATAACTTTGAGGTGGTTTCGTACCCTACCATAATCTCTACGTTTGTTCTCCGCTATTAGTGGCTTTGGAGTGACTCTTTGTTGCATGTTGAGGGATTGTTATATGATCTATCTATGTTATTATTGTTGAGAGAACTTGCACTAGTGAAAGTATGAACCCTAGGCCTTGTTTCCTATCATTGCAATAGCGTTTACGCTCACTTTTATCATTAGTTACCTTGCTGTTTTTATTATTTCAGATTACAAAAACCTTTATCTACTATCCATATTGCACTTGTATCACCATCTCTTCGCCGAACTAGTGCACCTATACAATCTACCATTGTATTGGGTGTGTTGGGGACACAAGAGACTCTTTGTTATTTGGTTGCAGGGTTGCTTGAGAGAGACCATCTTCATCCTACGCCTCCCATGGATTGATAAACCTTAGGTCATCCACTTGAGGGAAATTTGCTACTGTCCTACAAACCTATGCACTTGCAGGCCCAACAACGTCTACAAGAAGAAGGTTGTGTAGTAGACATCATGAACCTGAGGTAGAAAAACCTCCTAATAATGATAATGAAGTTTCTACATCTGATCCTGAAACTCAATTTTATAGTGAACACTCACCTTATGATAATGAAAAAGATAATGATGAGGTTGATGAAGACACTCAAACTAATGATAAAGAACTAGACAATGAGGTTGACATATTGATCTTGATAATCCACAACCTAAGAATAAAAAGATATGATAAAAGAGATTATGTTGCTAGAAAACATGGTAAGGAAAGAGAACCATGGGTTCAGAAATCTATGCCCTTTCCACCTAAGTCAACTAAAAATAAAGATGGTGAAGAATTTGAATGCTCTGTTGAAATGCTGAGGCCAGTCTTTTTGCATACTCGCTTGAATGATATCTTAAAAATGCCTCCTTATGCAAAGTACATGAAAGACATCATCACCAATAAGAGAAAAATACTAGAAGCTTAAATCTCCACTATGCTTGCTAACTGTACTTTTAAAGATGGAGTACCTAAAAAACTTGGAGATACGGGAATACCAACTATGTGAAAACTGCTTTATGTGATTTGGGAGCTGGTGTTAGTGTTATGCCTTTCTCTTTATATAAAAGACTTGATTTGAATAAAATCACACCTACTGAAATATCTTTGCAAATGGACGATAAATCAACTGCCAGACCTATTGGTATTTGTGAGGATGTGCCCGTTGTTGTTGCTAATGTTACTATTTTGACTGACTTTGTTATACTTGAGATACCCGAGGACGAGAACATGTCGATTATCCTTGGTAGACCCTTCTTGAATACTGCAAGGGCTGTTATTAATTGCCATAAAAGCGAGGTCACTTTTCATATCAATGGTAATGAGCATACGGTGCACTTTCCGAAGAAACAATTCCAAGTGAATGGTATTAATGTTATTGAAAATTCTCCGACAATCACTATTGGTAGTTTTCAACTACCTCTACCTACTGTTAAAAAAGAAATATGAAATGCTTATTTTTGGGGACATTCATATCCCCGTCGAGGTAACTTAGTAATTTATGAAAGTTCTTCGGTCTCATGCTAATCAGAAGTGGTTGTTAATAAGACTTGATCAACCTTATTAATGCATCATTTTTTAGAGGTATGAAGTTGATGGATTTAGTGAGCACAACCTTGTGTCCCTACCTTTTTTTTGTTTTTATTAGTTAAATAAAATAAAATGCCATCTTTTGTCTGTTTTCTGAGTTTTCTGTGCACTAAAAAATGACCCAAAAATAAAAGTTCTCAGAATGCTCTTAAAATTTAATACAATTTTTTTCTGAATATTTAAGATTTTTTGGTGCAAATAATATCAGAGGAGGCGCACCTGGTGGGAACAACCCACCTAGGCGGGCCAGGACCCCCAGGCGCGCCCTGCTGGGTTGTGGACCCGACGTGGGCCCCCTCACTTATCTCTTCATCCCACGTCATCACCTACCTCCAGAAAAAAATCACCATTGCTCTCTCTTTTGTGTTTTGGCTCTCAGCCCCGCAGATTTCGATCTCTTTGCTCGAAGCTCCATTTTCGAAACTATTTCGGGGGATTGTTGCTAGGTATGTGACTCTTCCGTGTGTCCAATTAGTTTTTGATTTGCTTGATGCGCTAGGTGTCTGCCAGTTATTCGCCGTAGTTGCCATGTCATTTGCTTGAGTGTTGCATTTTGCCATGTCATCTTCTGCATTTCATCTGCATGTATTTTAAAACTTGCATCCGTTCGGGTTCCCCCGGTTCTCTCCGTTGTCTGTTTGGAGTCCAGACCACACTCGCACGCGCCCGCGGCACCTTCGAAATATTATGTTATAAGTGGCATAAAAATGTTCTCGGAATGGGGTGAAAGTTAGCGTGCGGTCTCATTATAGTGTAGGTAGACCGCCTGTCAAGTTTCATCGCATTTGGAGTTCTTTTGGTATCCCAACCGTCATCCGTAGTGGCACCATTGCCGGTTTATTCGTCGGACGTTTCGGTCTCCAAAACTGCCATAGGGTCGCACCTCTTCTCTCTCCTCTCAGCCCAAGGCCTTCGAAACACAGCCCACTAACCCCTCCTAGGCCCAACCTACCTTCCCTCGCATCCGGAACCGTCCGATCGTGATCGGAGGGTCCAAAAACCCCTCAAACCCTAGCCTCTAGCTATAAAAGGAAGCCTCCCCTTCCATTTTTGGCAGCAGACAACTCCCTCCTCGAAATCCGCGTGCCGCCAGCCTCCTCCCACCTTATCCTTTCTTTCCGCGTCGGCCTATCCCACCTCCGCCACTTGGCACCGCCGCCACCATGCCCCGGACCAACCGGGCACTGCCACATCAGCCCCCGGCGCCCCTGCAGCTAATGCCCCGCTGCCATGTGGCCTCGCCACATCTCCCCAGCCTCCCCCCGTGGCTGCGGCCCGCCGAGCCCATCGCAGGTCCGCGCCAGGCCCGACCGTGCCCGCAGCCGCTGCCCATCGTCCTGAGCCGCTCGCTCGATCCCGCGCCGCCGTGCCTCTCGCTCGTCCCCGCCGACTCACCGCTCTGGAGCTCCGTCGGCGCCGGAGCCAGCAGGCCAGCGCCGCCCGCCTCCTTCTCCTCCTTCCCTCGCCTTCCCTCTCCCTCACCAGCTCTCTCTCTCTCTCTTTCTCTCTCTCTCTCTCTCTCTCTCTCTCTCTCTCTCTCTCTCCAGGAAGCGCCGCCGCCCATGGAACCGCCGCCGTCGCCGCCTGAACGTCGTCCCGGTCGGGCCTCACCGTTGCCGGATCTGGCCGGGAACGGGACCCCCTCGCCGGATTCGTCCATCCCGGCCATCCCCGGCCTCCTCCCATTGTCGGAGCGGCTCCCCGCCGCTGTTGACCAACCACTGCCGCCGCCCCTGCATCCTGCCCGTGCGCGAGTATGAGGGCAGGACGATGACCGGCCTACCCTCCTTGTGGGCCCCGTCCTGGGCCGCATCGGCCCCGGCGCAGCAGCCCCAAGGCCCAGCCCAGCTCCAGCAGGCCCAACTGACCTCCTCCACCGACCGGGACAAGGCCCGCTAGGTGAGAACCCGTGAATCCTGCCCGTGCACTTTTTAGCTAAGTCGTGCCTGTCGTGTTTTTTTCTGAAAAGTGCCACGTCCCGAGATAGTTACATTCTGGTGCTACCTCTGACCTGCTGTAACTCCATCTGTACTGCTACGTTTTGTGCGTATAATATATAAAAATGTTTACTGAGAGATGATCTTCATTTCATTCCATTGTGGATGCTTGTTTGAGGTCATCTTAATGCCCTAATCATCATTGCAAGAGTACTATATGATGTTAACTGCTGTCTGTTAACAGAACTTGATGATTTGTCTTTTTCATTGCATTTTGCGTGTGCATCCTATGAACTTGATGTCTACATGAGTTTTGAGCTACATCATGCCATATTTACAGTGGTGCAATCCATGTATTTTTGTGAGTCTTGTAATGGGTGCATCAAGCTCGTGAAGTAGGGTACTTGCTGTTACTGTTTTGCTAGGCTGAATCTGTTATATCATGATGCTATGTAAGCCTGCTGCTACAAGTCATTCTATGTATAATCTGGAGATGTTCAGTAATGATGTTTTGTTTTACATGTCATGCTCTATCCATTAATGCCCATGGGTGCATTTATAGCCTGCTGCAGCTTGTTGTAATCATGATCCAAATTTGCTAAATAATGTTGCTGTCAGCCTGTTAACATTAAGTTCAGTTTTGCCATGAGCTTTGCTAGTGATCCATGCACCCTATGAACTTGATCTTGCCATGCTTAGCCTCATAAATATGCCATATTACTGTTGGTCACCTTGTCATGCCATGAAATGCTGTGTAGTGAGTGGTACAAGCTCACCAACATGCCTACTTATTGTTGTTCCTGCCATGTCTGAATCTGTCATATCATTTGCCATGTTTGCATGGATCCTACCATATTTTCTGTTGATGTTTGGAATAAGTTCAGTAAGGGAGTTTTGTTCTTTGTATTTAGTGTGAGCATGCCATGCCTTTGTTTGCCATGTTAAGTTCCTGTGACATGTTGTTTGATAGCTCTAAACATTGCAACCTGATGTTATTTCTGCTAAGTCTGTAAACTGTTATTATTTGCAATCTTGCCATGTCCTTTTGAGCATGTTCTAGTGTTTTATGGAGATAGCTCAGTGTTCATGTTTTGTCATGCTTTACTTGTAATTCATGCCCATACCTTTTTTTCTTATGTTGAGGTGCTTTAGAATATTGTTTTGATGCTTGCTAGATGCCAAGTTGTTGTTTTGGACAGTTTGTCCTCTAAACTTGTTTCATGTGTATGTGTTGAACCGTTGCTCCGTTTTGAGTGTGCTCTATATGAAACTTGCTTGATTTTGCATGAAGTTTCATATTATCATGTTGCATCCATGTTTTGAGAGTGTTTGTTTATGTTTGTATGCATTTTGCATCAATGCCATGTTTAACTTGTTTTGCTCATATCTTCTAGGCCGTAGCTCCGAACTAAGTGAACTTTATATGTAACTTGACTAGAATTTCGTGTAGATCCTCTTGGTGCTCTTTAACTTGCTGTTTAACAACTTCAACTTAATGTTTGTTCAGATCTGGACCAACTTCTAAATTTGTATATGAGGACTTACTAGAATTGTTATATGTTGTTTCCGGCCTCATTTAAACTTGTTTGGCTATGTTGCTCTTGTATGCATCATTTCTTGCCATGAGTAGCTTCATGTAGCCTTTATCATGCATCATGCTTGGTTGAGAATCTTGTCATGTTTATGTGTTGTGTGTTTACCTTGTTATTTGCTTCTTTCCGGTTGTGCTCCTTCTCGTTAGTTCCTGTTTCGTTGCGATCGTGAGGATTCGTTCATCTACGCTTGGTTCGTCTTCGTGACTTAATATTCTTCATGGACTCGTTCTTCTTCCTTGCTGGATTTCAGGCAAGATGACCGTCACCTTGGATCTCACTAGTATCATTGCTATGCTAGTTGCTTCGTTGTATCGCTTTGATGCGCTACCTATCACTTGTTCTTCAAGCCTCCCAATTTGCCATGTCAGCCTCTAACCTTTCTCACCCTTCCTAGCAAACCATTGTTTGGCCATGTTACCGCTTTGCTCAGCCCCTCTCATAGCATTGGTAGTTGCAGGTGAAGTTGAAGATTGCTTCATGATGGACAGGATTATGTTGGGATATCACAATATCTCTTATTTAATTAATGCATCTATATACTTGGTAAAGGGTGGAAGACTCGGCCTTATGCCTGGTGTTTTGTTCCACTCTTGACGCCCTAGTTTCCGTCATACTGGTGTTATGTTCCTTCATTTTGCGTTCCTTACGTGGTTGGGTGATTTATGGGACCCCCTTGACAGCTCGCTTTGAATAAAACTCCTCTAGCAAGGCCCAACCTTGGTTTTACATTTGCCTAACAACCTATACCTTTCCCTTGGGCCGGCCAACCCGAGGGTCATCTTTATTTTAGCCCCCCCCCCGGGGCCAGTGCTTCTCTAAGTGTTGGTCCGAACCGAGCTGCCTGCGGGGCCACGTCGGGGAAACTTGAGGGCTGGTTTTACTCGTAGCTAGACTCAT
Organism: Triticum aestivum; assembly: GCF_018294505.1. Classification (NCBI taxonomy): domain Eukaryota; kingdom Viridiplantae; phylum Streptophyta; class Magnoliopsida; order Poales; family Poaceae; genus Triticum; species Triticum aestivum. Next base: position 318,575,441 of record NC_057801.1, on the reverse strand, counting down.
CCGGTGTTGCCCTGAGAACGAGATATGTGTAGCTCCTATCAGGATTGTCGGCACATCAGCCGGCTTTGCTGGTTTTGTTTTACCATTGTCGAAATGTCTTGTAAACCGGGATTCCGAGGCTGACCGGGTCTTCCTAGGAGAAGGAATATCCTTCGTTGACCGTGAGAGCTTGTGCTAAGTTGGGACACCCCTACAGGGTATAAACTTTCGAGAGCCGTGCCCACGGTTATGTGGCACATGGGAAATTTTTAACTTCCGGTTGTAGATAACTTGACACTTGATTTAAGTAAAACGCATCAACCGCGTGTGTAGCCGTTTGACGTGAGTAGGAGTTCAGGATCACTTCTTGATCATTGCTAGCTTCACGACCGTTCCGTTTGCTTCTCTTCTCGCTCTTATTTGCGAATGTTAGCCACCATACTTGCTTAGTCCGTGCTGCAACCTCACCACTTTACCCCTTCCTTTCCCATTAAGCTTTGCTAGTCTTGATACCCATGGTAATGGGATTGCTGAGTCCTCGTGGCTCACAGATTACTACAACAACAGTTGCAGGTGCAGGTTATGCGATGATCATGACGCAAGAGCGATGTTTGCTTGTTTTGGAGTTCTTATTCTTCTTCTTCTTTGATCAGGGGATAGGTTCTAGGTCGGCAGCCTGGGCTAGCAGGGTGGATGTCGTTTGAGTTTCTGTTTGTGTTTCTTCCGTAGTCGGTTGGTGCTCTTATGTAAGATGATGTTGTATTCGTGTGGCATTGTATGCCTTTTGTATGTATCCCCATCTATTATGTAATGTTGATGTAATGATATCCACCTTGCAAAAGCGTATCAATATGCAGTTCTATCCTTGGTGGGACCTTCGAGCCTCTTTAGGATAGTATCCCATATTGGGCGTGACAATTACCTACTCTTGGTGCTGCTGTAGATGCGCTTGCATGTTGAATTCTTACAGTTCTAAGTAGTTTGAATGCATGGTATGGCCTCTCTTCATCCCTATGAGTAGTTGCTTACAATTTTGTGAAGTTTTGTTGAGAAAAATGTGGTGGACTAAAAATTTCAGAATTTTTTTCATAGGAAAAGGATGAATATCTTTAGGAAGTTTGCTTCCAAGAAGAACTCCAAGGGAGTTATTAGGGAGTCATCTGACAGTCATCTCCATACCCGGAGGTTGGTGTAGTTACGGTCGTGCGAATGGCCCCATAATCCGTTCATGGAAGGGGCCAGAATCCTTCAAGAGTTTGCACAATACACTGCTAATGCTGGCCTCACCGACTTCATTGCAGCTGAATGTGAATAGTATCATCTCCTCACAAATTCCTTTGTGCAAAACTTTCATTTCCATTCTGGGAATAATCCCCGTGAGGTGCAGTTTAATTTATATGCTGAAAACCATCATATACCACTTACTGAATTTTGCGACATATGCATGCTTCCTTCTGATGGTGGTTTGGTAGAGCCTAGACCCGCGGAGTTTGATGGTTTTTACCGTACTCTGACTGTGGGGGATGAGAGAGGGGTATCGGGTGTCACTGCCACTAGCTTACATTTTCCTTCTTTACATGATTTTGCTCTATTTATTGCAAAGTGCTTACTTGCTAGAGAGAAAGTAGGTGCACTTAGCGCTCCAGAATTTGTAGTTTTCGTCGTGCACTTTATGGCGACAACACTTATAGCTTGGGAGCTATTGTGGCACGTCGCCTTCACATTAACAGATCCAAGGGTAAAATACATGGTGGTATTTATGTGATAACCCACAAGTGTAGGGGATCGCAACAACTTTCGAGGGTAAAGTATTCAACCCAAATTTATTGATTCGACACAAGGGGAGCCAAAGAATATTCTTGAGTATTAGTAGTTGAGTTGTCAATTCAACCACATCTGGATAATTTAGTGTCTGCAGTAAAGTGTTTAGTAGCAAAAGTGGTATGATAATAATAGTAATGGTAGCAAAAGTAAAGATAAATGTTTTTGGTTTTTTGTAGTATTTGTAACAGTAGCAACGGAAAAGTAAATAAGAGAAGAACAATATATGAAAAGCTCATAGGCAATGGATCAGTGATGGATAATTATGCCGGATGCGATTCCTCATGTAATAGCTATAACATAGGGTGACATAGAACTAGCTCCAATTCATCAATGTAATGTAGGCATGTATTCCGTAAATAGTCATACAGGCTTATGGAAAAGAACTTGCATGACATCTTTTGTCCTACCCTCCCGTTGCAGCGGGGTCCTTACGGAAACTAAGGGATATTAAGGCCTCCTTTTAATAGAGAACCGGGACAAAGCATTAGCATATAGTGAATACATGAACTCCTCAAACTACGGTCATCACTGAGAAGTATCCCGATTATTGTCACTTTGGGGTTGTCGAATCATAACACATAATAGGTGACTATAGACTTGCAAGATAGGATCAAGAACACACATATATTCATGAAAACATAATAGGTTCAGATCTGAAATCATGGCACTCGGGCCCTAGTGTCAAGCATTAAGCATAGAAAAGTCATAGCAACATCAATCTCAGAACATAGTGGATACTAGGGATCAAACCCTAACAAAACTAACTTGATTACATGGTAAATCTCATCCAACCCATCACCGTCCAACAAGCCTACGATGGAATTACTCACGCACGGTGGTGAGCATCATGAAATTGGTGATGGAGGATGGTTGATGATGACGATGGCGATGAATCCCCCTCTCCGGAGCCCCGAACTGACTCCAGATTAGCCCTCCTGAGAGAGATTAGGGCTTGGCGGCGGCTCCGTGTCGTAAAACGCGATGAAACTTTCTCTCTGATCTTTTTCTCCCCGAGACGGAATATATGGAGTTGGAGTTGAGGTCGGTGGAGGTCCAGGGGGCCCACGAGATAGGAGGCCGCGCCCTGGGGGGGTGGTGCGCGCCCCCCTGTCTCGTGGACAGCCTGTGGGCCCCCTAGCATTAATTCTTTTTCCAAAAATTCTTATTAATTCCAAAAAGTGCCTCCGTGGATTTCCAGGACATTCCGAGAACTTTTCTTTTCTACACATAAAACAACATCATGGTAGTTCTGCTGAAAACAGCGTCAGTCCGGGTTAGTTTCATTCAAATCATGCAAGTTAGAGTCCAAAACAAGGGCAAAAGTGTTTGGAAAAGTAGATACGTTGGAGACGTATCAACTCCCCCAAGCTTAAACCTCTTCTTGTCCTCAAGCAATTCAGTTGATAAACTGAAAGTGATAAAGAAAAACTTTTACAAATTCTGTTTGCTCTTGTTGTTGTAACATGAAACGCCAGCATGCAAGTTTCAGCAAATATTATGAACTAACCATACTCACAATGACACAACACATAGGTCTCACAATTACTCATATGAATAGCATAATCAGCTAGCGAGCCATAATAATAAAATTCGGATGACAACACTTTCTCAAAATAATTATAACATGATATAAAAAAATGGTATCTCGCTAGCCCTTTCTGAGACCGCAAAACATAAATGCAGAGCACCTTTAAAGATGAAGGACTGACTAAACATTGTAATTCATGGTAAAATCGATCCAATCAAGTCATACCCAATATAAACCAATATTAATGAATGCAAATGATAGTGTGCTCTCCAGCGGGTGCTTTTAATAAGAAGGGTGATGACTCAACATAAAAGTAAATAGATAGGCCCTTCGCAGAGGGAAGCAGGGATTTGTAGAGGTGCCAGAGCTCAATTTTAAAATAGAGATTGAATAACATTTTGAGCGGCATACTTTCACTGTCAACGCAACAACTATGAGATGGTTGTATCTTCCATACTACATGCGTTATAGGCAGTTCCCAAACAGAATGGTAAAGGTTTATACTCCCCCAACCACCAACAAGCATCAATCCATGGCTTGCTCGAAACAACGAGTGCCTCCAACATTCAACAGCCCTGGGGGAGTTTTGTTTAATTATTTTGATTTGCTTTGATCTTTTTGGATCATGGGACTGGGCATCCCGGTTACCAGCCCTTTCTCATGAATGAGGAGCGGAGTCCACTCCTCTTGAGAATAACCCACCTAGCATGGAAGATATAGGCAACCCTAGTTGTAACATGAGCTGCTCGAGCATACAAAACGGAATTTCATTTGAAGGTTTGGAGTTTGGCACATACAAATTTACTTGGAACGGCAGATAAATGCCGCATATAGGTAGGTATGGTGGACTCATATGGAACAACTTTGGGGTTTAAGGAGTTTGGAAGCACAAGCAGTATCCCCGCTTAGTACAGGTGAAGGCTAGCAAAAGACTGGGAAGCGACCAACTGAGAGAGCGACAACAGTCGTAAGCATGCATTAAAATTAATTCACACCGAATACAAGCATGGGTAGGATATAATCCACCATCCACATAAATATCATGAAGGATATGTTGATTTGATTCAACTATATGCATGAACATGTGCCAAGTCGAGTCACTTAATACATTCAAAGGAGGATACCATCCCATCATACCACATCATAATCATTCTAATAGCATATTGGCACGCAAGGTAAACCATTATAACTCATAGCTAATCAAGCATGGCACAAGCAACTATAATCTCTAAATGTCATTGCAAATATGTTTACTTCATAATATCTGACTCAGAAACGATGAACTCATCATATTTACAAAAACAAGAGAAGTCGAGTTCATACCAGATTTTCTCATCCCAATAAGTCCATCATATATCGTCATTATTGCCTTTCACTTGCACGACCGAACGATGTGTATAATAATAAGAGTGTACGTGCATTGGACTAAGCTGGAATCTGCAAGCATTCAACTCAAGAGAGAAGACAAAGTAATATGGGCTCTAAGTATAATAAACAATCATGCACATGAGAGCCACTAAGCATTATCAATATAGTCTTCTCGACCCCCAAAGGAAAGAAAAGAAATTAAAACTATTTACACGGGAAAGCTCCCAACAAGTAAGAAGAAGAAGAAGAAATCTTTTTGGGTTTTCATTTTAATTTCTACTACAAGCATAGAATTTAAACTAACTATTTTTTTTTGGTTTTTCTTAAAGTTTATCAAACACACAAGAAGAAAACTAGTAAAAGAAATTTGGACTAGCATGGATAATACAATGAAAGAGTATGAGCACCGACGACTAGTGTGTGAACATGAATGTAAAGTCGGTGAGAAATACGTACTCCCCCAAGCTTAGGCTTTTGGCCTAAGTTGGTCTAATACCAGGGACCGCCACTACTCTCTCTGGTGTAGTGGGAGGTGTAATCAGGATACCATTGGTTGGTCATCTCCGGATCCCACTGGACAGATGATGCACGATAAGGGTCCAGTTCAGGTTCCGGCTCAGGTTCAGGCTCTGGAGTGAAAGCTTGGGCTCGATGATTGTTCACCGCTTCCGGCGTGACAAGACGATTTTCTGCAAGCAAATCAAACAACAGAGGTGCAGGCAAGATAATAACCTCATTGTGTTTCTTATTAAATCTAAGTTTATACAATAGCATCTTCTCTTCATTGTCAATAATAAACTTATGTGCTACCATGCTCTTGTAATCTAAAATGTGAGGAGGTAATTTTGTCTCCTCCTCCTCATGGTGCCTAATGGGTATCTGAAAATGTTTAGCAAGACGTGCAGCATAGCTACCTCCAAAAATGGGGCCTTTTGTATGATTCAGGGCTAATCATTTAGCAACGACGGCACCCATACTAAAAGTATTGTCCCCAAGCAAAGCAGGTTGAAGAATGATAATATCAGGAATGCTCAAATTCCCACTATTTCCACGACCAATCAAGCATCTACTAGAAAATATAGCAAAATAGCGTAAAACAGGAAAGTGTATGCTAGAGACAATCGCCTCGGAGCCCTTCTTTGGCTCCTATACAGCAATAGTATTAACAAAGCCACCCACATCTTCACGATGGGGTTCATCTAATTCTCCCTCATAAGGTATCCTACATACCGCACAAAAATGACGTAAAGACATTTCTTTGAATTCTTCATATAAATGAAATGATACTACAGACGGTGATTTCTTAGGATAATAATAAAAGTTTTGCACGAAAGTATTGGTAAGTAAGAGATACTGATTGATTCGGTCGTTGATAAAACCGGTGAGGCCTGCAGTCTCGATTAAAGCATAAAAGTCTTCATGAATTCCAGCTTCTTTCAAGAAATCCTCGCATGGCCATTCACATGACCATACTTCCGCTAAGCGAGGAAGATTATACTTGGCTTTGTCCTTCTCTTTGGCTTGTTTTTCCTGAGAGCTTTGGCTAGAAGAGCCTTTAAAGAGCCTCCTTAACATTTTCTGAAAGTTTCTGAAATTTTAGTAACTTCAAAATAAAAGTGAATAAAACTAAACAAGATTGATAGCAACTACTCCTACAAGTGCCTAGAGCCTATATCATGCATTGGAATTGCTTGGGACCTCAAAAATTTAACATGCAAGCTCAAGAACATGGTCACCGAAGCAGCAAAAATTTGCAATGTATAAAGCACTAGAACAAAAACTAATTGGACCAATGGAGGAGTCACATACCAAGCAACAATCTCCCAAAGCAGTTTTGTGAATGAAGCTTTGAGCTAAGAGATCAAAAATCGCAGCAAAACGAGCTAGAACTCGTTCTTGAGTTGGATGGGGATTTTTTTGGGTAGAAGATGAAGTGTGTGGGTGCTCGCATAAGTGGAGGGGGGCCACCAGGGGCCCACGAGACAGGGGGGCGCGCCCTATAGGGGGGGCGCCCTCCTCTCTCGTGGCCTGGTGCTTGCCCCTCCTGCAGTGTTTTCAGTGCCTAAAAACCTCAAATATTCCAGAAAAAATCATACTAAATTTGCGGGACATTTGGAGCACTTTTATTTTCGGACTATTTTTTAATGCACGGATAATTCTGAAAACAGACAGATAATACTAATTTTGCTTTATCTATTCTAAATAACAGAAAGTAAAAAAAAGGGTACAGAAGGTTGTGCCTTCTAGTTTCATCCATCTCGTGATCATCAAAATGAAGCCACTAACAAGGTTGATCAAGTCTTGTAAACAAACTCATTCCGAATAACACGGAACCGGAGAAATTTCGAATAACACTAAGTTACCTCAACGGGGATATGAAAATCCCCAACAATAAGAATATCATACATTTTCTTGACAGTAGGGAGAGGAAATTCAAACCTCCAAAAATAATAGTTGGAACTTTTTCAATTGAATTGATACTATGAACTTGAGATTGTTTCCTTGGAAAGTATACCGTATGCTCATTACCATTAACATGAAAAGTGACATTGCCTTTGTTGCAATCAATAACAGCCCCTGCAGTATTAAGAAAATGTCTACCAAGGATAATAGACATACTATCGTCCTCAGGAATATCAAGAATAACAAAGTCTGTTAAGATAATGACATTTGCAACTACAACAGGCACATCCTCACCAATACCGATAGGTATAGCAGTTGATTTATCAGCCATTTGCAAAGATATTTCAGTAGGTGTCAACTTATTCAATTCAAGTCTACGATATAGAGAGAGAGGCATAACACTAACACCGGCTCCAAGATCACATAAATCAGTTCTAACATAGTTTCTTTTAATAGAGCATGGTATAGTTTGTACCCACGGATCTCTAATTTTCTTTGGTATTCCACCCTTAAAAGTGTAATTAGCAAGCATGGTGGAAATTTCAGCCTCTGGTATCTTTCTTTTGTTTGTAATGATATCCTTCACATACTTAGCATAAGGATTTACTTTAAGCATATCAGTTAAGCGCATACGTAAGAAAATAGGTCTAATCATTTCAGCAAAGCGCTCAAAATCCTCATCATCCTTTGACTAGGATGGTTTAGGAGGAAAGGGCATGGGTTTCTGAACCCATGGTTCTCTTTCTTTACCATGCTTCCTAGCAACAAAATCTCTCTTATCATAACGTTGATTCTTTGATTGTGGGTTATCAAGATCAAGAACAGGTTCAATCTCTACATCGTTGTTTTTGCTAGGTTGAGCATCAAAATGAACATTATCATTAACATTATCACTAGGTTCATATTCATCACCTGATTGTGTTTCAGCATCAGAAATAGAAATATCATTAGGATTCTCAGGTGTGTCTACAGTAGGTTCACTAGAAGCATGCAAAGTCCTATCGTCTTTATTTTTCTTCTTTTTAGAAGAACTAGGTGCCTCTAAATTATTTCTCTGAGAATCTTGCTCGATTCTCTTAGGGTGGCCTTCAGGATACAAAGGTTCCTGAGTCATTCTACCAGTTCTAGTAGCCACTCTAACAACAAAGTCATTTTTACTATTTAATTCCTCAAGCAAATCATTTTAAGCTTTAAGTACTTGCTCAGCTTGAGTAGCAACCATAGAAGCATATTTGCTAACGCGGTGAAGTTCATCTTTAACCCTAGCCAGATTATTGCCTACGCGTCCTATCTCGAAAGCATTATTCTTTAACTCTCTACCAACATAAGCATTAAAACTTTCTTGTCTAGCCATAAAATCATCAAATTCATCTAAGCATGGGCTATGCAATTTAGTAGAGGGTATTTCAACTTTATCATACCTATAGAGAGAATTTACCTTTACTACCTGTGTCGGGTTATCAAGACAATGTGGTTCTTCAGGCGGTAAATTAAGACCATGTATTTCTTCAATAGGAGGTAAATTCTTAACATCTTCAGCTTTAATACCTTTTTCTTTCATTGATTTCTTTGCCTCTTGCATATCTTCAGGACTGAGAAATAAAACACCTCTCTTCTTTGGAGTGGGTTTAGGAATAGGCTCGGGAGTTGGCTCAATTGGTTCAGGAATTACTTCAGGAATTGGCTCGGGAAGAGTCCAATTATTTTCATTAGTCAACATATTATTCAATAGTATTTCAGCTTCATCGACTGTTCTTTCCCTGAAAACACAACCAGCACAACTATCCAAGTAGTCCTTGGAAGCATCGGTTAGTCCATTATAAAAGATATCAAGTATTTAATTTTTCTTAAGAGGATGATCAGGCAAAGAATTAAGTAACCGGAGAAGCCTCCCCCAAGCTTGTGGGAGACTCTCTTCTTTGATTTGCACAAAATTATATATTTCCCGCAAGGCAGCTTGTTTCTTATGAGCAGGGAAATATTTAGCAGAGAAGTAATAAATCATATCCTGGGGACTACGCACACAACCAGGAGCAAGAGAATTATACCAAGTCTTAGCATCACCCTTTAATGAGAACGGAAATATCTTAAGGATATATAAATAGTGAGACTTCTCATCATTAGTAAACAGGGTGGCTATATCATTCAACTTGCTAAGATGTGCCACAACAGTTTCAGATTCAAGGCCATAAAAAGGATCAGATTCAACTAAAGTAATAATCTCAGGATCAACAGAGAATTCATAATCCTTATCAGTAACACAGATAGGTGAAGTAGCAAAAGCAGGATCGGGTTTCATTCTAGCATCAAGAGACTGTTGCTTCCATTTAGCTAACAATTTCTTACGATCATTTCTATCATTGCAAGCAAGAATTTCGCTAGCAGCTTCTTCATTCATAACATAACCCTTAGGAACAACATGTAATACATAATCATTGGGGGAACCTTCATCATCACTATCATCAATAATAGGTTCTTCAGTAATATCATTCCCCCTAACTCTAGCAAGTTGTTCATCAAGAAATTCACCTAATGGCAAAGTAGTATCACGCACAGAAGTAGTTTCATCATGCATAGAAGAAGTGGCATCATCAATAACATGCAACATATAAGAATTCATAGCAGTAGTAGGTTTAGGTGTCGCAAGCCTACTAATAACGGAAGGATAATCTAGTGCAGAGCTAAATGGCAGTTCCTTACCTCCCCTTGTAGTTGAGGGCAAAATCTTGGTTTTAGCGTCTTTCAAGTTCTTCATAGTGATCAACAGATATAAATCCCAAGTGACTCAGAGGATAGAGCTATGCTCCCCGGCAACGGTGCCAGAAATTAGTCTTGATAACCCACAAGTGTAGGGGACCGCAACAGCTTTTGAGGGTAAAGTATTCAACCCAAATTTATTGATTCGACACAAGGGGAGCCAAAGAATATTCTTGAGTATTAGCAGTTGAGTTGTCAATTCAACCACACCTGGATAACTTAGTGTCTGCAGCAAAGTGTTTAGCAGCAAAAGTGGTATGATAATAATAGTAACGGTAGCAAAAGTAAAGATAAATGTTTTGGGGGTTTTGTAGTATTTGTAACAGTAGCAACGGAAAAGTAAATAAGCGAAGAACAATATATGAAAAGCTCATAGGCAATGGATCAGTGATGGATAATTATGAAGGATGCGATTCCTCATGTAATAGCTATAACATAGGGTGACACAGAACTAGCTCCAATTCATCAATGTAATGTAGGCATGTATTCCGTAAATAGTCATACGCGCCTATGGAAAAGAACTTGCATGACATCTTTTGTCCTACCCTCCCGTTGCAGCGGGGTCCTTAAGGAAACTAAGAGATATTAAGGCCTCCTTTTAATAGAGAACCGGAACAAAGCATTAGCATATAGTGAATACATGAACTCCTCGAACTACGGTCATCACCGAGAAGTATCCTGATTATTTTCACTTCGGGGTTGTCGGATCATAACACATAATAGGTGACTATAGACTTGCAAGATAGGATCAAGGAACACACATATATTCATGAAAACATAATAGGTTCATATCTGAAATCATGGCACTCGGGCCCTAGTGACAAGCATTAAGCATAGCAAAGTCATAGAAACATCAATCTCAGAACATAGTGGATACTAGGGATCAAACCCTAACAAAACTAACTTGATTACATGGTAAATCTTATCCAACCCATCACCGTCCAGCAAGCCTACAATGGAATTACACACGCACGGCGGTGAGCATCATGAAATTGGTGATGGAGGATGGTTGGTGATGACGACGTCGGCGAATCCCCCTCTCCGGAGCCCCGAATGGACTCTAGATCAGCCCTCCCGAGAGAGATTTGGGCTTGGCGGTGGCTCCGTGTCATAAAACGCGATGAAACTTTCTCTCTGATATTTTTCTCCCCTAGACGGAATATATGGAGTTGGAGTTGAGGTCGGTGGAGGTCCAGGGGGCCCACGAGATAGGAGGTCGCGCCTTAGGGGGGCGCCCCCTGTCTCGTGGTCAGCCTATGGGCCCCCTGGCATTAATTCTTTCGCCAAAAATTCTTATTAATTCCAAAAAGTGCCTTCGTGGATTTCCAGGACATTCCGAGAACTTTTCTTTTCTACACATAAAACAACATCATGGTAGTTGTGCTGAAAACAGCGTCAGTCCGGGTTAGTTTCATTCAAATCATGCAAGTTAGAGTCCAAAACAAGGGCAAATGTGTTTGGAAAAGTAGATACATTGGATACGTATCATTATGCTACTCGCTTAGAGAATCACTTTAACATTCAGATACGACAGCATGATTATCCTTTGACCAAGGTTTACCTAGATCGAGCGGCTATGGAAGACCACCAGTTTATTGCTGCCGATTACCCTGATATTCCTATTCCTTATAACTTAGTTTTTAGTGTGGTAACTCGTGATATTATTCCATTGCCTGCACCTTCTTTATTTTACTCTATTGCCAGGCACAGATACATGATTATGCCCAAGGACATCGTTGCTTACTGGAACAACCTGGCTACAGCATAAGAGGAGCCTCAGTAGTGGGACCCTCAGGTGCCCACTCGCTAGCACTTCAACATAGGACCTCATGGCTTCTACGACTGATGATTACCAAGTTAGGTCAAAAGCCTAAGCTTAGGGGAGTATGTATTCTCATCGACATTACGTTCATGTTCGCACACTTCATTCCAGTTGTCGGTGTTCACACTTTTTCATTGTATTATCCATGCTAGACTTATTTTCTCGCTTTCTTCTTGTGTGTTTGAAAACTTTGAGAAAACCAAAAAATATATTTCTTGCTTCTTTTTGATTTTTCTTCCTAGTTTAAATTGTTGTAGCACTAAAGAGAAAACCCAAAAGGATTTCTTTGTTCTTCTTTTACTTGTTGGGAGTTTCCCGTTTCTCGTTTTTGCTTTTCCCTTTTTATTTGTTTGTTTACAAAAAACCAAAAACTCCAAAAATATTTCAGTGTGTTTCTCTGATTTTCTTTTCTTTTTATTGAGTCATACCGAGGAGAAGACCATGATGAAAATGTTGAGTGGCTCTCATATGCATTATTGTTGATCTGACGAAGAGTCCATATTACCTTGTCTTCTCCTTTTGAATAAAATGTTTGCAGATTTTAGCTTAGTCCACGACACTCTTGCATTATTATTATTTTCAAATCGTTCGGTCATGAAAGTGAAAGGAAATAATGACGATATTCGATGAACTGGCCATGGCAGAGAGAAATGGGTATGAAATCGACTTGTTCTGTTCATGTAAATATGTTTATCGTAGTATCCATGATTCAGCCTATTATGATCAAACATGTTTGCAATGACATTTAGAGATTATAGTTTCTCATGCCATGCATAAGTAGCTAGGAGTGGATAATGATTTATCTTGGATGTTAACATTGCGTTAAAATGATTGTGATGTGGTATGATGATATGGTATCCTCCTTTGAACGTTCGAGTGGCTTGACTTGGCATATGTTCATGCATGTAATTGAATCAAAACCAACATAGCCTCTATGATATTTATGTTCATGGTGTTCATATCCTACTCATGCTAGTATCCAATGTTACTTATGCATAATGCATGTTCATGACCGTTGTTGCTCTCTAGCTGGCTGCTTCTCAACCTATTTGCTAGCCTTCGCCTGTACTAAGTGGGAATTCTGCTTGTACATCAAAAACTCGAAACCCAAGTTATTCCAGATGAGTCCACCATACCTACCTATATGCGGTATTACCCTATCATCCTAAGTAAATTTGCATGTTCCACCTCTAAAAACTTCAAATAAATATCCCTTTTGTGTGCCTGGATCGTTCATAGAGCAACAGGAGGTAGTTGGTATCTTCCATGCGAAGCGGGTTATTCTTAGGATGGGTGTTTATTCACTCACCATTGCATGAGAAAAGGGGCGGTAATAGGGATTCCCAGTCCCAAATTGCAAAAAGAACTTATAAATAATCAAATAAAAACTCCTATGGAGCAATAACCTTACTTTATCGCTTGGGAACCGCTCCTAATGTGTTCAGCATGGAAGATACTGATAACTGATGGTCGCGAAGTAAACAAGAAGGGTGCATGTCTCAAAATTTCATTTACCTCTATTTTAAAAACTTGAGCTCTGGCAGCTCTGCAAATCACTGCTTCCCTCTGCGAAGGTACTATCTATTTACTTTTAGGTTGTGTCATCACCCTCTCAAATGAGCGCCAGAACCTGAGAGCACTTTTGTCATGCTGATGCATTGTGTGTAGCTAATGTTGGGTCCATCATGACTAGATCTTTTCTACCATGAATTAAAATGTTTAGTCGTTGCTTGAACTTTGGGGGTGCTCTGCATTTATGTTTTGCGGTATCAAAAAGGGCTAGGAAGATACCACTATTGTCATATTGTATCATGGTTGTTTTAACAATGTGTTGTTGTTTGAGATGTATTATTATTTCTCACTAGTTCATTGTGTCATTGATATGAGTTAATATAATTTTAAGAGTTATTGTCGACATGGTTAGTTATAATCTTTGCTGAAAACCTGGGTGCTCTTTAAGCTTATTTATGGAAACAAGAGCAAAAGAGTTTGTAAAAGTTTTTATTTTTCACTTTTAGTTTATCAACTGAATTGCTTGAGGACAAGCAAAGGTTTAAGCTTGGGGGAGTTGATACGTCTCCATCGTATCTACTTTTCCTAACACTTTTCCTCTTGTTTTGGACTCTAATTTGCATGATTTGAATGAAAGTAACCCGGACTGACTTGTTTTCAGCAGAACTACCATGGTGTTGTTTTTGTGCAGAAATAAAAGTTCTCGGAATGGAATGAAACTTTGCGAGGAATTTTTATACAATAAAAGAGAATTCTGGAGCCAAGAACCACCGGAGGGGGCACCTGAGTGGGCACAACCCACCAGGGCGCGCCACCCCCTCCAAGCGCGCCTAGGTGGGTTGTCCCCACCTGGTGGCGCCGCAGACCCTGAAGCCGACGCTATAAAATCCAATTTTTCCATAAAAATTCAGGGAGAAAGAGTTATCACGTTTCACAAGACAGAGTCATCACTGTGTCCTATTCTTCATTGGGAGGCCAGATCTGGAGTCCGCTTGGGGCTCCAGAGAGGGGGATCTTCGATCTTCGTCATCACCAACCTTTCTCCATCGCCAATTCCATGATGCTCCTCACCGATAGTGAGTAATTCCTTCGTAAGCTCGATGGTCGGTGAGGAGTTGGATGAGATTCATCATGTAATTGAGTCAGTTTTGTTAGGGATTGATCCCTAGTATGCATTATATTCTGAGATTGATGTTTCTAGCCATGCTTAATGCTTGTCACTTTGGGCCTGGGTGCCATGATTTCATATCTGAACCGTTTATGTTATCACCATTATATCCATGTTCTAGATCCTATCTTGAAAGTTATAGTCACCTACTACATGTTATGATCCGGCAACCCTAGAGTGACAATAGTCGAGACCACTCCCGGTGAGGACGGTAGTTTGAGGAGTTTATATATTCACCTTGTGGTAATTCTTTGTTCCGGTTCTCTATTAAAAGGAGGCCTTAATATCCCTTAGTTTCCAATAGGACCCCGCTGCCACGGGAGGATAGGACAAAAGATGTCATGCAAGTTCTTTCCATATGCACGTATGACTATTTACGAAATACATGCCTACATTACATTTATGAACTGGAGCTAGTGTTGTATCGCCCTAGGTTATGACTGTCTCATGATGAATATCATCCAACAAATTGCCGATCCAATGCCTAAGATTTTCCTACATGTTGTTCTTGCTAAGTTAGTACTGCTATTGTTACTATTGCACTTGCTACAAAATCACTGTTATCACTTTTACCGTTACTATTGTTGTTGTTACTACTATCATACTACTTTGCTACTGATCACTTTGCTACAGATAATTAATCTCCAGGTGTGGTTGAATTGTGTAACATCCCAAATTTTCAATTTGGAATGTTATAAATAGATCATCATTGCATATCATATTTTATTGCATTTTGGCTTGATCCTACAAATTCTACGCAACTCAAGGACCCACGGAGAGAGTTGGGGATTATTTTTCATATTTGAGTTTTCTCAAATTTTGAAAAGAGGATCAATTGGTTTTGATAATTTTTCTTTCCTAATATTTCTAAAATAAAAATATATGAGAGGAGATAAAATTACTTCTCCAAAATAAATGAAATATTAGAGGAAAAATATTAAAATCATTTTTAGTATTTTATTTGGGTTTTATTGCAATTTTATTTGAATTAGAAAAATTGCACGTTTTCAAAATTGCATACTTTAGGCCAAGAAAATGTTCATCTTGTTCTAAATATTTTATTTAGACGATGAAAATTTGTTTTGGCTTTTTTAGATTTTATTTATTTTTCTAGGATTTATTTTTGGCGGAACGTTATTTAAAAAAAAACTCCGCGCGCCAGATTGGGCCGAAGGGCCAGCCGAGCCGGGCCAAGCCCGCGCCGCCGCCGCCTTCCCCGCGGGAGGAGGAGTCCTCCTCGCGGTCCTCGCCGAGTCCGGCTGGCGCACGAGGCCGACCCCGACCCGGTGCCCCCTCCTCCAAGTCTGCGCCCCCCTCCTCTTAAATAGCCACCGCCGCCGCCCTCCACCACCACCCGAGCCGCCCTGCCAAACCCCGCCGCTGCTTGCCGCTGCCGCTCGCCACTGCTGCCGCCTAGCGCCACCACCGCCGCCTGCCGTTGCCACCCCGCCGCGATTATTTTCTATCACAATTTTCTCCCCTGATGTTCGTTTTAGTTTATCTTTTCGCTTGTTTATCGGAATCAGGCGATTCAAGCGCCTAGAGTTTCGTCTCAAAACCCTCTTTCCATTTAACCAACTTAAACATGTTTTTTCTACTATAAAATTTAACTTAAGTCCAGATTAGTAAATGAAGCTTGTTTCTTCCGCAGTTTGAGTTTTGTTGCTTCATTTGATTTTATTGTTTTCGCAAACCGGAGTTCTTAAGTTGAACTTTCTAGTTAGATCTCTTATTTGAGTTTTACCCGTGATTCTAATTGAGTGCTTATTGTATGCTTGTTTGTTTGCGATAGAGTACCCGGAGTGCAAAGCATGGTACTATGAGTCTCTAGGTTTCGCGGATCATCAGCAAGGCAAGTAACACTTTGATCATACCTCTTTACTACCCAGTTTTATTGCATTATATCAATCCTCAAACATGTGCATGATTAGGATTAATGCGTGGGTTTTGGGAAGTAGATGAGGTAGTACCTATTGTCCTGTTTATTAACAAACCCTTGGGAGTTACTTCTACATTACTTATATTGCTATGCTATGCTTGTAGACGTGGATTGGGTGAGTGTATTTATGACAGATGTGAGTATTGTTATTTAATATTTAACTTAAGGTAGCAACTTTAATACACATCTAGGTGGATTTAGGCACTTGGGGAACCCAGTGTTGCCTGTATTTTTGGAAATTCTGGGGTACCGTGTGATTCTCCTATGGACTGCCACCCAGGATCAAAGGGATCATAAGATTATTCATGCTAGAAACTTCCGTGTGCAGCCACAAGCTATTATGGGCTCTATCATAGTTGAGTAAGTTGCAAGACCTCTTTCAGTGGTGGGCTAGCAGATGTAGGGGAGAGTAGGTGTAACTGTCCACCCGGAGTACAAAGTTATTGTTTCAGAAAGACTATGTCTCATTTATCCGACCATGGATGTATTCGAGGCTTGTGGGGAAAAGTGCGCAAACCTCTGCAGAGTGTACAAACTAATCATGGTTAGCCGTCTCCCCGGTTATGGACGTTTTGAGTATATAGTTCTTGAATTATCATGTGGATCTCATCACTCTTAATATAATTTGTTTGGGTTTAATGATGATGCTTAATTGGGATTGAGTTGGGTGAACCTTCTCAATGTTTAACAACCACCATGATAGTTAAATAAAATTTATTCCTTTGTTGTAGGGAAAAAATGGCTTTATGCAAAACTGTAACCATAGAGCTTTCCACCAGCCATATATGCATGTAGTGATAGCATTATTCTGTTCATTTTTCTCTTGCATTACATTGCCAGCATATTCCATGTGCTGACCCATTTCAGGCTGCAACGTTCATGTTGCAGACTTTTCAGACAACGAGTAAGGTGCCTTAGGTCGTGATCTTTTACTCAGTGATGCCGTTGGAGTTGATGGACTCACTTTATCTTCCAGGCCTTCCGCTGTTATCGTATTTAGATGGCCTTAAGCCATATTTATTGTAATAAGTTCTCTTTTGAGACATTTTGAAAGTGCGTTATATCGACTACAGGGGGGGGTGAATAGGCGATTTTTATAAATTCTTCACTGAGGAATTTGCCGGTGAGGAAATTCCTAAATGAAGAACTACTAGCAGCGGAATAAGTACTCAGAAGTAAACATAACAGAACACAAGCATAGTCATCATGGCGAGATGAAGACAAACACAGAGTACATAAAGCGTAAACACAGGATAACACAAGAAACAAGACGGACAGACTGAAGAAATTGATCTAAGGAAATTGAGAAAGTCTTCAGTCAAAGTCTTCAAACAGATATGAACAGGCACACAACAACAAACATGAGGAAATGAAAGAGTTGAGGAGATAGAACCAGTAGGCTTGGTGAAGACAATGATTTGGTAGACCAGTTCCAACTGCTGTCTCAGTTGTACATCTGGTTGGAGTGGCTGAGTATTTCTCCTTGAGCTAAGGTCACACAGACCTCGCCCAATCACTCGTGGTAAGTCTTCAAGTGAATTCCGAACCTTCACAAACTCGGTCACCCGGCGATGCACAATTCCTCTTGGATGCTCTAGACCTTGACGCCTAACCGTCTAGAAGAAGCACAGTCTTCAAAGGTAACAAGCGTCGGATCCACGCAGGATCAATCTCTTCAGTGATGCTAAATCACTTTGGGTTTGTAGGTGTTGGGTTTTGGGTTTTCCTCACTTGATGATTTTCGCTCAAAGTCCTCGCAGGATGGGATGCTCTCAATTGACAAGTGTCAGTTTCTCTCGGAGTAGCCAACCAGCTAGTGGTTGGGCAGCTATTTATAGCCTAGGGAGCAGCCCGACATGATAAGACATAAATGCCCTTGTCTGATATGACCGTTAGGTGGATAGATATTTTGGAACCGTTGGCGCATAGCACAGCAACGGTCGGAATTTTGACTATCAAAATCCTCAGGGCTATCATGTTCCTCGCTATGTAGGTAATTCACACTAGTGAATTCCTAACTCCTCAGTCAGAACAAATTCCTCAGAGACCAGAAGAACTTCGTCTCTATCACTGAAGAATATGACTGAACTGTATGAGATTTCCAATGGCTTCACTCGAAGGGATTGGTAGGTGTAGGATTTTGAGTTGAGCATCACATGGAAATTTTTCCTTATTATTTCCTCGACCCCCTTTAACAGTACGGTGTTTCCTATGACTCAAGAAAGAGAAAATGAAACTAAGAAAACAAAAGTCTTCATGCTTCATGTTCCTCGAATGAATACCAAGTCTTCAAGGTCACACCAATTTCTTCACTTTCAAAGTCTTCAGAAAGTCTTCAGATATCCAAAGTCTTCAGACGAAGAACTTCGTTTTTAGGGGTCGACTTTCTCTGTAAATATCAAACTCCTCATAGACTTATAGACCTGTGTACACTCACAAATGCATCAGTCCCTTAACCTATAAGTCTTCAATACACCAAAATTAGTAAGGGGCACTAGATGCACTTACAATCTCCCCCTTTTTGGTGATTGATGACAATATAGGTTAAGTTTTCAACGGGGATAAATATATGAATTGTAAATACTGATGTTGAGGAATTTGATTGCAAGATATAGCAGAACTCCCCCTGGAGATGTGCATAGTGAGGAATTTGCTGTTGAAGCAATGCACACTTGAAGAGTATAATCATGGAGATCTCCCCCTATATCTTGTAATTCATACACGCATTTGATATATAATATGAAGAATTTGAAATGCATGATGAAATATGGTGACCGATGTAATTCAGCATGCATGCATTAACATTAATGAGGAATAAGCATGCAGAAGAACACAACAAAAGTATCAGGTCACCATAGAGTTTAAGATTACAACTCGATCGAACAAAGTCATCAAAAGAACGAGAGCTGTAACTTAGCAAAAAAACGCCCATATAAGATAAACCCGCTTGAAGACTAACTCAAATTTCTCCCCTTTAGCCATCGAATGACCAAAAGGGTTGAAACTGAGGACTAATGCCCCTGAAGAATATCATGTTGATGGAGGAGCGCCAGCGCTGTCAGGGTCTTGAGTCGATGTAGGGCCTGCTGCAGTGTCGTCCAAGTCTTCATACTCGTCCGTGGCGCGTGATGAAGAATATGAGCTGGCCACCACGGAAGGAACCTTGACCCTCTTGAATTTCTTCGGTGGACGTGCAGACCAGTCAAAGTCTTCCTTGAAGCTCATTTGCTTCAGATCTTATTCACCATATAGATGAGACAGAATAGCCCAGGTGCGATCAAACACTTCATGGAGGTAGTAGTGGTTTTTCTTCACTGCATTATGTGTGGAAGTCATGTTGTGAAGAATAGAACCAAACTGACGCTTAACCCACTTGTGGTTGCGATCCACCTTCTGGTGAAGACTTATCAGCAATTCGTGATCAGTCAGCACACGAGGAGCAGTAGCTTGAGGACTTGTCTTGGTAGCATTGGTAGCAGTATCATGAGTGGCAGAGTCATCATTGGTGGAGTAAGATGCAGCTTTGCGGAACTGACCATCCAATGGACGAGTGCCTTCATCGATCACGGCTGGTGACTTGCCCTTCTCATCAGATGAGGAAATTGTCCTCTTGAGGACTTCGAGAGGAGGCAAGTAGCTGAGGTGATTCTGAAAATCAGCCTTGTAGTTGAGTGAAGACCTTGTTCTGAGGAATCTCATGATCCACGGCCCGTAAGGCTTCAGCTCAAATGGAGAAAGTGCAACATTCGCCAGAGTCCTCATGAAGAAATCATGATAATTGATGGGGATGCCATGCATGATGTTGAAAAGCATATTCTTCATCATTCTGATAATTTCTTCATCGCATGAGTCATGGCCTTTGATGGGACTCATGGTCTTCATCAGAATGCGGTAGATTGTCCTTGGCACATAGAGCAATTCCTTCACGAGGAATTTGGTCCTTGGAGCTTGTCCTGGCTTCAGCGGCTTCATGAGCACTTGCATATAGTGATCGATGAGTTCAGGCTCATCATACAGACAACGAGCACCGTAAAGTGGAGGACTGATTGGTAGGGCACGAAGCAATTCAGTGGCTGGTGCCTTGTAATGAGTATTTTCCTTCATCCATTCCAGCACCCACGAGTTGACGTCAGCAGCATCACCTGTGATATGCAAAGTTGGATAGAACTGAAGAATGAGTTCTTCATTCCAATCAACAATGTCAGAGCAGAAATTTAGCAAGCCAGCATCATGAATCATGTTGAGGACTTGAGAGAAGCACGACATGGATTCCATGTCTACATGAGGAATATGCTCATGATCGAAGACTTTGTCCTTGTTGTAAAGCACTAAGGAATAGAAGTTTGCCTGGCTGGCAGTCCAGAAACGCTTCCTTCTAAGACGAGCATTGTCATAGGGGTTGAAGTCAGTGAAGAACACGTGCTCGCCAAAGAAATCATCAGGCTTGAATTTTTGCTTCTTAGAGAAAGGATCCTTTGGCTTGGGCTGAGGAGTGTCAGTCAGTTGTAGCACCACTTCAGGAATCGCAATCTCAGGTTCCTCATGCTAAGGAATTTCAGGCTCTTCTTCAGCTTCAGCCTGGGTCGTCAATTCTTCATTTACAATTTCTTCAGCACTACTGGCTGGAATTTCTTCATGAACACTTGGGGTTGCATGAGGTTCTTCAGATCCCATTTGCACTTCAGTGGCGGCAGGGGACTGAGGAATAGCTTGAAGGGGAGTGAACATTGGAGAGTAGGGATGTTGACTGTCCCAAAATTCATCATTGAGCACAGGAGTGGTACTGCCAATGTCCACATCCTCCTCTTCAATTTCTTCAACACCTGCCTCTTCAGCAGTAAACTGAGGCAAAGGTGAGGAAATTATTGGGGTTGAAGGGATCTTATCCAGTTCAATTTCTTCGTCCAACTGCTCTGAAGAAGCAGTAGAAGGAGTTTCTTCATCAGATTCATCAGGAATCACATAGTCTTCACCAAAAGGAACAAGGTCCTTTGATGGCATTGATGAAACTGGAACGACATCAATTGGATTATCAATCGAACTGATCAGAGTCTTCATCTTCTTCGGAGCTAAAGAATTTGATGAAGCTGATGCCTTACTTTTCTTCACTGTTGCATGTTCTGCAGCCTTGGACTTCTTTGCATCTGATGCAAATGGAAGGATTGGAGTTGGTGTAGGCGCAGGAGGTGCAGAGGACATTGGTTCATTTTCCTCAGGCATAATTGATGCAGTTGCCCTGACTTGTTCACTTTCTCCAGGGGCACCACTAGTGGATGCCCTGGCAATTTCTTCAGCGGCTGGAATGGAGTCATTAGCCCTGGCACTCTCATTTTCTTCAGCAGCCTGATTGTCATCAGCGGTGCTGGCATTTTCTTCAGTAGGCTGAGCAGATGCCTCAGCCTGAGTAACTTCAACGTGCACAGGTGGAGCAGCACTTGAAGTGAATTTCTTTGTCAGATTGATGAAACGCACCTTGGCGCCCTTCCACTCAGCATAATAGCGATCAAATTCATCACTCAATTGCTTTATTTCAACTTGCAGAGCAATGAGTTGATCTGGGGTGAGAGTGAGGACATTGTCCTTGAGGTAGTGCTGTTTCTTGTACTGCGCTTTCTTCAGACTTCTGCCTTGTTCGAACTTCCATTTCTCTTCTTCAATGAAGGCAGTGAGGACATGGCTTTGACTAGGAGTGAGGTTCAACTCCGGCAAAGGCGTGTTGGGGTCCTTGTGCCATAAGTCAATGAAATCAAGGATCAGCTTGGGATCCAACATTAGTGGCACATTGCTGCCTTTGGCTCTAGTGGCCCTAGCTTGCCTGTTTCTGATGATTTTGTCAAGTTCTTCATCATCAGCCTCATCATCATCAGAAGGTACATGGAAGGCGACATGCTTCTTGTGAGGACTTGGGCAAGTGCCTCGTCTAGCAGTGGCCTTTTTCTTCAGCAGAGAGGGACCAGCTGAGGAATTTTGAGCAGCAGAGGAGCTTGCAGATGCTCCTCAGGCAATAGAGAAGCCTTGGGTCCTTTGGCATGTGGTGAGATGCACAGGTGCTGAGGATTTTGTCAAAGCAGCTAAAGACTTTGATGGAGGAGCTGAGGACTTGGAAGGAGCAGTCTAAGGAATTTGTCGTGAGGGCTTTGAGGAATGTGGCCTTGATGGCATAGCAGAGGAGCTTGGCCGTGAGGGCATTGAAGGTGAAGCACTGGACTTGTGTGCAGGCTTCTTGGGCATAGCCTTCTTGGGCTGACTGGCAGAGGCCTCAGCAGAGGCAGCAGCAGCAGCAGCAGTGTCAGCGTTGAATTTCCTCACTGCTTCCTTTGCTTGCTTAGCCAGTTTGGCTTGGCGCTTTGCCCATTCGTCAGGATAATCCTCACCGCGCTTGAGGCTAGTGGGATCTGCCAACTGGCCTGGTGCCAATGGAGGTCTTGGGCATGGAGGGTTGAGTGCAAATTTCTTCATGTACTAGGGAGTTACATACCTGTACTCCCTCCATTCCCGTGCCCATCTCCTTTCAATCCACTGTATGCGCACCTTGCGCTGATTTTTGTTCTCCTTACCAAACTTGGCCTCATCAGGTGTGCAATAGCCTGCGTAAATGTCCTCAGGGATCTCAAAAGCAGTCATGACCTCAGGCTTCTTTCCTCCCTTCTGTGGCTTCTTTCCATCTGCCATTTTCTTCAGTTGAGGAATTAGAACAATCAAATTCTCTGAAGAAGTATGCAACTTTTCTTCGAGGAACGTTGCAAATGAGTTAAGTTGATGAGAACCTAGTGAATCATCAGCGGACATTTGTACCTGTGAACAGAGTGTAGTTGTGAGGAATTTGGAGAGGTCAATATGCATTCTCAGAGGGTTTTTTTCAAAAGGAACAAGTTTGAGGAATTTGACCAGATGAGTCTTGAGGAATTTCACTAAGCATTCTTTGTCTTAGGTTCCAGAGTTGTATAGATTGAAAATCCACACAATTGAGGAATCTTGAAGAAAATCATAGCTTAGAGAAACGAATCAAGAACAGATGACATGTGAGGTGTTTGTGTGTGTGAAGAATTGAAGAATAAACACCTTTGAAGATTTTCAGAAAAAACTTGAGAATCAAAGCGAGCAGTTAAAAGTAACTTTTAATTACCCGAAGTGAAGAACACGACGAACTGGGAAGAACAGATGTGAAGTTCATCAGTTCAGATCTTCCACGCCCTAACTTGGCGGAGGAAGACGGCTACAGCGGCGGCGGAGTGAATATTTCCACGACCGGCGCGAGTACGACGGTGACGAGGTCGAGGCAGTGAAGCTCTTCCTCAACGGCGACGATGGAGTAGCGGTGGAGCTAGGGTTTGAGAAGCTCGAGCGGGAGAGAGAGAGTTCGCGCGGAGTAAAGGAAGTGAGGAAGGGGTGAGGGGGTATTTATAGTCGCAGTGAAAAACTGTTTGCCCGAAGATTTAGGACGAACGTGCCCCCGACCCTTCTCATTTGCATGACATGTGTCACCCACGTACTGTGAGGTGGCGATCGTGTAGGATCGTGGGTGAATAGATAATTATATCATGGGATGCGGAATGGTTTGAGCGGCAAAAGCCAAAAATTCAGATAAGATAAGTTTTGAAGTTCCATTCGCAATTTCTTCAGCTGTCAAGGACACAGTGAAGAATTTGAATGAGTTTCAAATAGAACACATATGAGGAATTTGTGAATAGACTGGATTGAGTTTAGCATAGAGGGGGAAGGGTCCGATCACATTCACTTAGCAGAAGAAATCAACTAGAAGAAATAACCATAAGTGAATGTTGTAGAGGACTTAAAACTCATATATATATATATATATATATATATATTCGAATGAAGAACAACACCGGGAAGACTGAAGACAATGCAAAGTTGAAGAATTTGAAAAACCGAGGAATTTCAAAAACGAAGAAAAACTCAAATTGAAGATTTTCAACTTTGGTTGGTGGCATAACCCACTATATAAGAAAGCTGATTTCAGACACCGCGTACAATTGTCGTAGGGCTCTGAGAATCAATTTCTTCCTTAATTTCTTCACACTTAGAGGGTTAGTCTTCATTGATTGAAGAAAAACGTTACTTCATGTGTTGCGCATCTAAGTCATCAAGTCAGCATAAGTGTTAGGATGTGTGTCCATTTCAGAGAACATTCAAAGATTCTAGGATAATTAGCTCACACCGCAACTTGCTAAATCTGTTCTCATCCAAGGGCTTTGTGAAGATATCAGCCAATTGATCTTCAGTGCTGACGTGGTCGATGGAGATGTCGCCCTTCAACACATGACCACGAAGAAAATGATGACGAATTTGAATGTGCTTGGTCTTCGAGTGCTGAACTGGGTTATGAGCAATCTTGATGGCACTCTCATTGTCACAGTAGAGAGGCACATTCTTCACATTGACGCCATAGTCCTTGAGTGTTTGCTTCATCCATAGTAGTTAAGCACAGCATGATCCAGCAGCAATGTACTCAGCTCTGCAGTGGAGATAGATATGCAGTTCTATTTCTTCGAGGACCAACAGACCAAAGATCGTCCGAGGAAATGACATGTACCAGATGTTGACTTGCGGTCCACGCAATCGCCAGCATAGTCATAGTCTGAATATCCAATGAGATCAAAAGTGGAGCCCCTGGGATACCATAATCCAAGTGTTGGTGTGTGAGCTAAGTATCGAAGAATATGCTTCACAGCCTTATGGTGTGATTCCTTCGGTGTAGCTTGAAATCGGGCACACATGCAAACACTAAGCATAATATCCGGCCTAGATGCACTTAGGTACAATAAAGACCCAATTGTGGAGCGCTATACCTTTTGATCGAAGTCTTTACCATTTTCATCAGTGCATAGATGGCCATTTGTGGGCATTGGAATTTTGACCCCTTTGCAATCTTGCATGCCGAATTTCCTAAATACGTCCTTGAGGTATTTCTCCTGAGATATGAATATTCCATTGCGCTGTTGACGAATTTGAAGACCTAAGAAGAATTTCAACTCTCCCATCATAGACATTTGATATTCTTCACTCATCATATAGGCAAATTCATCACTATATCGTTGGTCAGTACAGCCGAAAATGATATCATCAACATATATTTGGCACACAAACAATTCACCATCATAAGACATAGTGAAAGGAGTTGGATCGAGTGAACCGAGTTTGAAGCCATTCTTCACGAAGAATTCCTTCAAAGTATCATACCACGCCCGAGGGGCTTGCTTGAGGCCAGTTTCATCTTGCTTGTTACCGTAGATCCCTTTGTGCCAATAATGTTGTGCTTGCGAGGATCTGGACGTTTGACCAGTTCCCAGACGTTGTTGAGCTCGAACTGATGTAATTCTTCTTGCATAGCTTGAATCCACTCAGGCTCCAAAAATGCTTCATCTACCTTAGTGGGCTCTGTGATAGAGACAAATGCAAAGTGCCCACAAAAGTTAGATAAATGTGAAGCTTTTGAGCGTGTGAGAGGACCTGGTGCTTCAATGTCATCGATGATCCTCTCGATTTGCACTTCATTTGCAATACGAGGATGAGCGGGTTGTCTCCGAGGAATTTGATCCGCATTTTATTCATGAGCTTTTTCCTCAGCACCATTTTCTTCAGGTGCGCCAGCTCGACGTTCATCATGTACGGGAATGGATTCTTCAGCAGATTCTTCAGTAGGGATGACATCCTCAGTGGCTTTGAACTTGATAGAATCCTCAGGTGCTGGTTCATCTATCACAGAAGGTAGGTGCTCTCTTTGCGAGCTATTAGTTTCATCGAACCGCACATCTACAGTTTCAACAACCTTGTGAAGAACGGTGTTGAAGACTCTGTAGGTGTGCGAGTCCTTTCCGTAACCAAGCATGAAACCCTCATGTGCTTTCGGTGCAAACTTAGAATTGTGATGAGGATCTCTAATCCAACATTTAGCACCGAAGACTTTGAAGTAACTTACACTGGGTTTCTTGTCAGTGAAGAGTTCATAGGCAGTCTTCTTGAAGAATTTGTGAAGATATACTCTGTTGATGATGTGGCAAGCTGTATCAATTGCATCAATCCAGAACCGACGAGGTGTCTTGTATTCATCAAGCATAGTGCGAGCCATTTCAATGAGGGTTCTGTTCTTGTGCCCCACGACGCCATTCTATTGAGGAGTATAAGGAGCAAATAACTCATGAGTAATACCAAGTTCATCAAGTTAGTCATCAAGACCGGAATTCTTGAACTCAGTTCCATTGTCACTCCTGATGTGCTTGATCTTCACACCAAAGTTGGTTGAAGCCCTCGAGGAAAATCATTTGAAGACTTCCTGCACTTCATGTTTGTAAGTAACAATGTGTACCCATGTGTAACGAGAATAATCATCAACAATAACAAAGCCATATAGAGATGCATAATTTGTCACAGCAGAATAATGATTAGGACCGAAGAGATCCATGTGAAGCAATTCAAATGGTCGAGTGGTAGTCATGATAGTGTTCGCTAGATGCTTGGCCTTTGTCATCTTCCCAGCTTCACAGGCACCGCATAGGTGATCCTTGAGGAATTTGACATTCTCAATGCCAATCACATGCTTCTTCTTCGCGAGCATGTGCAGATTCCTCATGCCAGCATGACCAAGTCGTCGATGCCATAGCCAGCCTTCTGAAGCTTTTGCAAGTAAGCATACGGCAGGTTGTGGTCCTGTAGAGAAATAAACAATGTACAAGTCTCCTCTCCTAAAGCCTTCGAAGACATTGGAATTGTTAGCTTCCATGATCACAACACAGTGATACTTGCCAAAGACAACAACCATATCAAGATCATAAAGCATTGCGACAGACATGAGGTTGTATCCTAAGGACTCAACAAGCATGACTTTGTCCATGTGTATGTCCTTAGAGATCGCAACCTTACCTACACCCAATACCTGACTTTTTCCTTTGTCAGCGAAGCTGATATGCTCCAGATGTGACGGTGATAAGGGAGCATCCATCAAGAGATTCTTGTCACCAGTCATGTCATTTGTACATCCACTATCGAGGACCCACTCATTGGCTTTGGGTTGATCGTCCTGCAGATGAATTAGTGCAGCTTACAAACTCATATACTTCATCAGTGAAGAATATGACATCAGTATCATCAGGTCAATTTCACCAACCAATTAGAATAGACAATCAGTATGAGGACGTGAGAAATGAAGGTTCATTTCATCATGATTAGCATGCGTCCTATCAGGCACTGTTCAGGTCTCCAACAAATTCTTCAGTCGTTTTGAGCACGACTGGAGACCTGACCCTGCATAAGAGATTAGTTCTTTTTCTTCACCAACCACATCTGAAGGGGTGGCAAAGAATTCATCACTCTGCGAGCACAATATGAGAAAGGTGGCATGGACGCCAGTCCACTTCGTTTCACATAAGAGGTGTTAGGATAAGCATATGAATAAGCAGAGAAATTCTTCGAGGACTTATGAAAATAATGATTTGAAGAATAATGCACATATTCATAGCCCTTAGCTCTACCCTGCGAAACAGAAGGGTTAGCACGATTATGATCATATGAGGACTTTGATCCTTATGAGGAATTTGATCCACGGGAGGAATTTGGTCCACCTGAGGACTTGGATCCTTATGAAGAATTTTGTTCATATGAAGAATTTGATCTGGAGTTCCTTTTCTTCACAGGTGGGGTCATGAGGACATTCACCTGAAGACTTTCAGGGCAGCTTTTGGGAACCCATATTTTCTTCTTAGGGGAACCGTTCCTGCAGTTAGTCCCAACATATCTAGCAAATACTTCACCATTCTGATTTTTGAACAGTTTATAGTTAGAGTCAAATGACTCATCAGAAGAATGAGGAGATTCACATGTAAATCCAGATAAGTTGGATGGATCAACTTGAGGTCCCTTTGCAGAAACCCATGAGGTTTTGGGGTACTGCTCAGGCTTCCAATATGTTCCATCAGCATTGAGTTTCCTCTCAAAGGCAATACCCTCTTTCCTAGGGTTTCTGTTGAGGATCTGTTTTTTGAGCACACCACAAAGAGTTTGATGCCCTTTGAGGCTTTTGTACATGCCTATCATGTACAATTCCTTCAGCCCTGCATCATCAGTGATACTTGCATTGTCCTCAGATGAGGAATTAGTGATAGCAGAGACATATGATAAATTGTAGCATTAGAAGCATTTGAACATTCAGGTGAGGAATTAGCAGTTTCACGTTCAATGCACTTCACACATGAAGGAACAAATTCTTCCTGTGTAGCGCTGATTTGTTGAGCAAGTAATGAATCGCGCTCCTTCTGAAGATCTTCATAATCCACTCTTAGCTTCTCAAGTTATTGCTTTCTTTGAAGAAATTCATAAGAAAGCTTCTCGTGATCAGATAAGAGAGTGTTATGATGACCTTAAAGATTGTCAAACCTGGACTGAAGTCTCTGAAGATTTTCAATCAAGGTTTTAGTGCGATCCATTTCTTCACCCAACATATAATCACTTTTGTCTAGCATGTTTTGAACCTTTTCAAAAGCCTTTTGTTGTTTCACAACAATTTTAGCAAGTTTAGAGTAGCTGGGTTTGAGATTTTCATTAGATTCATCCTCACTTGAGTCGGAGGAGGCATATTTAGTTACCTTGGCACCCTTTGCCATGAAGCAATAGGTGGGAGCGTAGTTATCATTGCCTTCATCAGCCTTGTTGGTGGAGTTGTTTTCTTCAGAGTTGAAGATAGACTTGCTGATGAATGCAGTAGTGAGAGCTAGGCTCGCCACACCAGACTCTGACTCCTCAGATGCCTCCTCGTCCTCATGTTCCTCAGATTCAGCCTCAGAGTCCATTTCCTTGCCAATGAATGCCCGAGACTTCTTGGAGCTGCTCTTCTTGTGAGATGAAGACCTCGAGGATTTTGATGATGAAGACTTTGAAGATTTCTTCTTCTTCTTTGCGTCATCAGAACTGTAATCCTTGTATTTCTTTTTCTTTGATTCCTTATCCCACTGAGGACAATCTTGGATGTAGTGACCAGGTTTCTTGCATTCCTTATCCCACTGTGGGAACACCATTTTCCACCACATAGCAGAGATCGTTGTCAATTGCCTCAAGATGCATTCGCATCTTGTTCTTCCAGTAGGGGTAGTCTGTTCCATCGAAGGTAGGACACCCAGCAGAGACCTTGATCATACCCGCGGTCGACATAACTAAAACTCCAGGCGGTTAAACCAACATCACACAGAACAAGGGAGTACCTTGCTCTGATACCAATTGAAAGTGCGTTATATCGACTAGAGGGGGTGGTGAATAGGCGATTTTTATAAATTTGTCACTGAGGAATTTGCCGGTGAGGAAATTCCTAAATGAAGAACTACTAGCAGCGGAATAAGTACTGAGAAGTAAACATAACAGAACACAAGCATAGTCATCATGGCGAGATGAAGACAAACACAGAGTACAGAAAGCATAAACACAGGATAACACAAGAAAGAAGACGGACAGACTGAAGAAATTGATCTGTGGAAATTGAGAAAGTCTTCAGTCAAAGTCTTGAAACAGATATGAATAGGCACACAACAACAGACATGAGGAAATGAAAGAGTTGAGGAAATAGAACCAGTAGGCTTGGTGAAGAAAATGATTTGGTAGACCAGTTCCAACTATTGTCTCAGTTGTACATCTGATTGGAGCGGCTGAGTATTTAAACTCGAGGACACCCAGTCCTGACCGTATTCTCCTTGAGCTAAGGCCACACAGACCTCGCCCAATCACTCGTGGTAAGTCTTCACGTGACTTCCGAACCTTCACAAACTCGGTCACTCGGCGATCCACAATTCCTCTTGGATGCTCTAGACCTTGACGCCTAACCGTCTAGAAGAAGCACAATCTTCAAAGGTAAAAAGCGTCGGATCCACGCAGGATCAATCTCTACAGTGATGCTCAATCACTTTGGGTTTGTAGGTATTGGGTTTTGGGTTTTCCTCACTTGATGATTTTCTCTCAAAGTCCTCGAAGGATGGGATGCTCTCAATTGACAAGTGTCAGTTTCTCTCGGAGCAGCCAACCAGCTAGTGGTTGAAGGGGGCGGCTATTTATAGCCTAGGGAGCAGCCCGACATGATAAGACATAAATGCCCTTGTCTGATATGACCGTTAGGTGGATAGATATTTTGGAACTGCTGGCGCATAGCACAACAACAGTCGGAATTTTGACTATCAAAATCCTCAGGGCTATCATGTTCCTCACTATGTAGGTAATTCAGACTGGTGAATTCCTAACTCCTCATTCAGAACAAATTCCTCAGAGACCATAAGAACTTCGTCTCTGTCACTGAAGAATATGGTTGAACTGTATGAGATTTCCAATGGCTTCACTCGAAGGGATTGGTAGGTGTAGGATTTTGAGTTGAGCATCACATGGAAATTTTTCCTTAGTATTTCCTCGACCCCCTTTAACAGTATGGTGTTTCCTATGACTCAAGAAAGATAAAATGAAACTACAAAAACAAAAGTCTTCAGGCTTCATGTTCCTCGAATGAATACCAAGTCTTTAAGGTCACACCAATTTCTTCACTTTCAAAGTCTTCGGAAAGTCTACTGATATCCAAAGTCTTCAGACGAAGAACTTCATTTTTAGGGGTCGACTTTCTCTGTAAATATCAAACTCCTCATAGACTTATAGACATGTGTACACTTACAAACGCATCAGTCCCTTAACCTATAAGTCGTCAATACACCAAAATCACTAAGGGGCACTAGACGCACTTACACATTTGATGTAATAAGTGTGTGATTGCTACTCTATTATAAATCCTTCAAGTATTGTGCGTGTCAGCATTACCGATCCAGGGATGACACTGATGCACATAGATCAGACTGTTTGAGGTCTGGTCGCTACAAATTGACAACTCAGCTGCTAATACTTGCAAATATTCTTTGGCTCCCCTTGTGTTGAATCAATAAATTTGGGTTGAATACTCTACCCTCGAAAACTATTGCGATCATGTCGGTGTTCTAGGAATGGGGGTCCCCAGACTTGCCTGCCTGCGGCCTGTGGCGTGGCTCGAGTGGTGGCCCAGTACGTCCCATCTTCATTAGCGCAAGACTCAAGACCCTCGCGAGGGGCCAAGTCTCGCGGTGCGGACGACACAAGACTTCCTTAGGAACGGCCTCGCCAGGCAGGCTCGCGAGGAGGCGGAGAGATCAAGGCAGGGTACCTCGCGAGGTGCTCGTGACGCAAGCCATGACGATCGAGACCAGGCGGGCGCCAGGCGGGCGCAGTGTCCTTGTTTCCTCTTTGGTGCAAAGGGGGCAAGCACATGCGTGGAGTACCGAGGCATCAGGCAAAGGTTTCCATTTCAGTGCAACGAGACCGAGACCAACAGAGCGGCAGGATGGAGGTCACCATGGAGCCCAAGACAGCGTCATCGCCAGTGCCTTTGGCAGCCGAAGACCAACTTTAGTCAGGATAACTTGCAGTAGATGTTCCCCTTCAAAATGGCCGTTGTTGGCGCCCTTCCCGCTAAATATTTGGGAAGAGGACCAGGGCCTCTATAAATAGGACTAGCCACCATAGTAGGGGCATCTGATCAACATCCGATAGGTGATCGAGCTCACCCAAGTAGTTCATCGCACCAGCTCAAGAACACCTCTTGCGAGACTGTTCATCCCTTGTACTGTTCATCATCAGCCCCCGAGGCAATCCACCACACCACACACTGGAGTACGGTATTACACCACAATGGTGGCCCAAACAAGTATAAATCTTGTGTCCCTCGTGTTGTTCATCGTTTTAGCTTAGATTCTCGTGAGGCGATCGGGCGTGAATCGTAGGGGGAAGATCTTCGTGCGCACCCCAGAGTTAGAACCTTAAGGGTCTGCCAGAACCCTACATCCGACATTTGGCGTGCCAGGTAGGGGTGCGCCGGAATCTTTCTTCCACTGCTTCGCGTTCGATCTTCCATCGTGTCCATGGCTGACGCTCGCCTGGCTCGCGCCAAGCGCCGGGCTGCTCTCGCCGCCCGCGTCGTCCAGACGGCTCCTGTCGGTGGGTGTCCCCGTCGTTCCCCATTACCTGCCACCAACGCCGCCACTGGCCCAGCGGGGAACGAGCAGCAGGCCTCGTCGCTGGATCCTTCGGTGCGGCGGGAAGGCCGCACCGCCACCTCGTCGCTGACTCCAGCTGGTTCGTTTTCCCACGCCCGTCGCGCCACCACAGACGCGCATGCCGCATTTCTCCTGACGCGTGAGCTCCTGCACTACCTTCCCATCTACGACCTCTACGAGGATTGGCTCGCTCGCATCACCGAGCTCGTCAGCGCCGCAGGGGGCTCCCCTACGCTGTCAGTCTCGCTGCCTCGCCCTCCGTCCTGCGCAGGAGGCGCATATCAGGAGGTGCCTTCGCCACCTCCTCCCCAAGAAGGCGCCTTGGCTCCAAGGCGCGCGGCCCCAGGACGACATCCACCTCGTCCGGTGCCCGCGTGAAAAGAAAGGAGCTGCAAAGAGATCCCTCGTCCTGAAGAAGGTGCTCATGTGCTCCCAACACCGGTGCGCCATGACCGCATCCCAGCGCCAGCACGTCAAGACCCCGCGCTGCTCCAGGCAGCGGGGCGCGGGAATCCCCAGGAGCAAGCCCCGCATCAGCAGAGAGCTCCGATGGCCACTGCAGGCTGCCGCGCCTTCACCACCGAGCTACACAGTGTCGCCTTGCCGGGCAAGTTCAAGCCTGACCTGCCCCCTCGCTACGACGACACTGCCGACCCTACGGAGTTCCTGCAGCTCTACGAGCTGGGCATCCAAGCCGCCAAAGGGGACCAAAAGGTCATGGCGAACTGGTTTGCCATGCCACTCAAGGATGGTGCCCGCACCTAGCTCCTGAACCTGCCTCCTGGCATAATCTCCTCCTGGGATGAGATGCGCACTCGCTTCATCGCCAACTTCCTGGGCACTCACGACTGTCCGCCGGCTGTGGATGACCTGCGCCGCATCAAGCAGCAGCCCGGAGAAACTTTGTAGAAGTACATCCAGCGCTTCAATAACGCTCGCCTCAAGATTCCCAGGGTGACCGAGGAGGCCATCATCTCGGTGTTCTCTCATGGCATCCGCGACGTCAAGATGAAGGAGGAGCTGGCGATCCACGAAGATCTGTGTACATCTCTGGAGTTGTTCAGCCTGGCGACCAAGTGCGCAAGGGCTGAGGAGGGACGCCTCTCCCTTCTCGAGCTCCCAGTAGCAGACCCAGAAGAGAAGAAAGCCAAGGCCAAGGATGTGAAGCGCAAGAGAGCAGCTGTGCTCGCAGCAGAGCCGGACACAAAGCGCGACAGGGACCAGCTGGAGTCGTCCAAGGGCAGCCGGTACTGTGTGTACCACGATCTCCATACCCACAACACCAATGAATGCCAAGAGTTCAGGGCCGTGCGAGAAGGCCGAGTCGGTCGATGCCCCGAGCGCAAAGATCGGGCTACAGCCGAGGCGGAGCAAGAGGTGGAGGACGATGGGATGACCGTGGCCCTCACCAAGGGTGGTGTGACTAGCCTCGCGAGGACCGCTGGCAGGACCAGCCTCGTGAGGGGGCTTGGAGGGACCAGCCTCGTGAGGATCGCCTGTAAGGCAACACGGAACTTCCTCCTCTGCCACGGGGTTGGGGGCTTCCAGGAGCTGCGTGCAATCGCTTGCATCTTGGGCGGCACTAAGGCCCCAGCCTCTCAGCGCATCTTCAAGAAGTCTGCTCGCAAGGTGAATGAAGTCCTCCCCAAGCTTCAGGCCACGCGCCCTCTCAGGTGGTCCGCATGCGCCATGACGTTCAACTCAGCGGATCAGCTCAAGTGCGCGGCAATGGCCGGTGTCCTCCCGATGCTCTGCTCCCCAGTCATCGGCAATGTGCAAGTTACCAGGACCCTCATCGATGGCGGAGCAGGGCTCAACATCCTGTCCGTCGAGACATTCAACAATCTTCAAGTGCCATACAATCAGCTTCAACCAACCAAGGCCTTCTCAGGAGTCACTGATGGTTCCACTGTCCCGATAGGGCAGGTCCGCCTCCCTGTCACCTTTGGACAGCGCAAAAACTACCGTACCGAGCTCATTGACATCGACATCGCCCACATTCGCCTGCCATACAATGCCATCCTCGGGTATCCAACCCTGGCCAAGTTCATGGTAGTGACTCACCATGGTTACAACGTCCTCAAGATGCCAGGAAGTGGCGGAGTTATCACGGTCCCCTGTGAAGAGAAGGATGCAGTGTGCTCTCTCGAGTGCGCCTTCCAGGCCTTGTCAATCGAGGACCCAGGAAGCAAGAGTGGAAACCTTCCTGATGCAGCTCCCAAGAAGAAGAAGACATCACCTGGCTCAAGGCCTCAGGAGGCAGGCACCTCCGGAGGTGCCACATCCGAACATGCGCTCATCCAAGGGGCGTCACCCTCCATCGCATAGGAAGGCACGCCCGGCGCCCTCCCCGGGCAAGGCTCGGGGGCTCTCTCTTGGGGAGCCACTGACTTTGCCAAGATTATGAGGGAGGCACTCGGGCACCACTTGGAGGCGTGCTTCACGGCACGTTTCCCTCAGGAAGGCATAAGGCAAGGAGGGCCCAACCCTCAAGAGTCCATCACCAAGGTTGCTCAGGAGTTGCAGGAATCAAGAGTCACGTGCGGCAATTGCCGCCTACCCAGCGTAGCTCCCCATCCAGCCGAGGATGGCGGGTTGCGCGTCTGCATCGACTAGCCAGGGCTCAATCGAGTTGCATCTCAGGAGTGCTTCTGGCCTTCGCGCATGGGGCGTTGCGCGGGTCCACCGCACAGCTACGTTCGCATGCCCTTCGGCCTGCCGAACGTGGCTGCTGCCCACCAGCGCCTGATGAGAAGCATTCTGGAAGCTCAGGTGGCCAAGCATCGCGCGCTCCTGGAGGAAATGGAGATGGACCTCGCCGAGCCGCCCGGACCTCCTGAGCCTCCCAAGGCTCGGAGCCCTGAGGGCTCGTGAGGATTGGCTTCTTCACCTTGCACCGTCAGCTGCTCCGACACTCGCTCTACAATGGTATCAGGTGACTTCTTTCAAGTTTCGTTTCAGCTGGGAGCGCCCTCAGGGCTGCATCATTCCCAGGTCGCGTGGGTCTGTCCCCGCGGCATGTATCCGTTTTGCTTTCATCTTCATCTTACCTTGTTGGGGGCGCCCCTCAAGCTGCATCGTCCTCAAGCCGCTCGGGCCTGACCCAGTGGCGTTTTCCTTTCTCTGCATCTATCCAAGATGATTTGCTTCTTCATGCTTAACCTGCTTATGATTATCGTCTGCTGCCTACCACGGGCCTCTCCTCTCTCATGCAAGCGCTTGCACGTTAAAAGGGGGGCGCCTGAGCATCGCGACTCAGGAGCTCTTACTGGCTCTCCATCCCTCACCCCCTGGCCTTGACCCACGGCATCGCGACCTGTCATACCAGCGGCAGCTGAGCTTGCTCGAGGGCCGGGACCTAAGGACGTAGAGCATTTGCATTTTAACCACCTTGCAGGAATGTACCACCGACAAAGGCCTAGAGTCAGGCGCAATCCCCCTCGAGGTAGGGCCCCGTGAGTCCCGCGCTGGCTCACGGGTGCCCAGATACACCTCCCATAGCCCTACCATGCCGGCCACATGTCAGGACGGGGCTGTACACGCCCCAGGGGCTCCTCCCGAGGGGAGCCCCCCTCCCATGTACCAGTGGAAGTACCATGCTCCGCGCTGGCTGACGACATTGCCGAGGAGCGGCTATTCCCGTACACATACGGAAGCACTATGCTCCACGCTGGCGATAAACAATTGAGGGCAGCCCACGGCTGTATCAACCTCAGGGAGCCCAGAGCTCAGGGTCGAGCGTCATCGCAACGCCTCCCCTCGGGACCGCCGTGCGAGGGGGCTGGGCACGGCGGCTGCGCCCGAGCCATGCCCGATGACATGCCACCCAGCCAGGTCCTTCTAACCTGGTCGCCGCATGCCCCTCCCCGAGCGTAGCCAAGGTATGAAGACCCGTTTGAGCATCAAGGGGGACTCCTGAGCATCGTGACTCAGGAGCCTAACTGGTCACGTAGCCCCTCACTCCTTAGTTCCAAAAGGCTAACGGCGGTTGAAGTATGCTCGGGGTCGGGCCCTACCGACATAGAACGACAGATCCTCTCTTCCACCCCCTCCCTATTTGCCGTCTGCACGTCAAGGGGGACTCCTGAGCATCGTGACTCAGGAGCCTAACTTGTCACGTAGCCCCTCACTCCTTAGTCCCGTCCTGGTGATCCGGTTGGGGCTAACAGCGGCTGAGGTATGCACGGGGCCGGGACCTGTCGATGTAGAACACAAGAAAATAGGAAGGAAATCGCAAAATCTAGCAAATCCAGAAGCAAATATTACAAACCATAGATTGTTCTCACAATTCCTGACACAAATTTAAACGCCTCCACGAGGCATGGTGCATGTTGCAGGAATCAAAGCATGAAAAAGGCCGTGAGAAGATCACCCCTGGGCCGCGCCACCGCTCGTGGTGGAGTCGCGCTTGTCAGCCCCACCCCCTGGAGCTGCGGAGACGGCTGCGCCTCGCTTGGGCGTGGTGTTGAAGGCGTGGAACTTCGACTGCAAGGCCTCCACTCGACCCTTGACGGCTTCGGCAGCAGCGGCGGAGCGCTTCGCGTCCACGGGCTCCAGCAGGTCGTCAAGGTTGGCGTCGGAGTTGCGGAGGTAGACGTGGCTAAGGATTCGTGTCAGTGCTACGGAGGAAAGGACGCGAGCCTCGACTTCAGCCATGGGGCCGATGCCAATCACGACTTCCTCAAGCGCCTCGACAAGGAAGGGAACCAGCTTAGCGGGGCCTTCCTTGGCTCCGGCCAGCGGTTTCTCCAGGCCCCCGTCATAGAGCATTTTCAGGGCTATGCGAGCCCTCTCCTCATATCGCGCAAAGGTCGCACGGTCCTCGGCTAAGACCTTCGCCTCGGCATCCAGTTCGACCCTCTCCATCTTTAGAGCCTACTCCAGCGTCTTCAGCCGGTCGCGGTCGGCCGAGAGTTCAGAGTCGCGGTCCTTGACAGTAGCCTCCTGAGCCTTCATCTCCTCCTCCTTCACCTGGAGGTCGTGAATCTCCTTGGCGAGCTCATCACACAGCCCTTGCATCTCACCCTCCAACGTCCCACAGTGGCCCTTGACGGTTGAAGCATCCTTCAATGCTGCGTCGCGAGCGGCCATGGCCTGGGAGCTGGCCTGCTTCCCCTCCTCAGAAGCCATCACATCCTGGCTCAGTGCCGCTCGGACGGAGGCATCAGAGCAAGCCCAGCTGGAGACCAACTCCAGGCGCTCGGCCACCAGGCGAGGATCCGCACTCCGGAGATCCTCCCGCAGCCGACTCAGCTCGTCGGCAGCACGATCCAAGGCGCTAGAAGAGGCAGAGGAGACGGAAGCCAACGGAGTAGGAGGAGAAGACGGCAGCGTGATCATGGCCTGGGAGGCAGGAACCTTCTGAGCCCTGGCAACTTTGGCGATAGCATCAAGCACGGGAACCTCCAGAGTCAGCACGGTCACGGGGGCTGACTCCTCACCAGAGCATCCCTGCTGCCATCGCGAGGATGATCGGGCAGGGGACGTTCGGGCCCCGTCGCCTCCCTTCCCCGCGAGTGAAGACGCGGCCATGGCCGACGAGCCCGTACCAGGCGGGGTCGCAGCGCCACCCTTCAGCCTCTTCGCTGTAGGTAGCAGCCTACCCAATGGAAGATGTCAGGCCTCGGTGGTGAAAAGACAGGAGCAAGGCAAAGTTTGAGTACTTACTGGTTGACTGCCGCAGGATCCCACGGACTCTGGCTGAGCTTGAAGCACGAAAGCCTCTTGCGGGGCTCAGCCTCGGGAGTCCCGGCCACAAAGGATGACGCACCTGAAGGGCTAGAGTTGGCTTCGGCCGACGCGGGGGCTGGGGAAGACCCTTGGGAGATCAGCCCAGACCTGTCCTTCCTCGGGACCAGGGGCGCGTCCTCCCCTCCTCGCCTGGCACCGGCCTTGTCGTTGTCAGGCATGCATCAGAGGGTGCTGGACTTGCGCCAGGGGGAGTCTCCCCCGTCCCCTCGAAGGTCGCCTCCGAGTCACGCTCCTCGTCCTCGTCGTCATCTCCCTCCTCTTCTCCGCTGGAGTCACCAGAGGACATATTCACCGTCGCCGCCTGGCCCTCAAGATCCTCCGATGGCACCAGACCGACCCCGTCGAAGGTGGGCATGGTGTCCACCACCAGCTTCAAGTCATCACGAAGGAACAAAGGGACCGGAGCATCCACATGGCCTGCCACGTCCTCTCCAACCAAGAAGCGGAGAGCCGCGGTCAGATCCTCGTCATTCAGGGCATCCAAGCTCAGGCGGAGGACGAAGTCCGCATCTGCGAGCCTCCACATCAGGCGCGAGTGCGCCTGAAGAGGGGCCACCCGGTGCGACAGGAACTCCCTCAGGAGCGAAGCCCCGGTCAGCTTCGCCGCCCTCAGACTGTCGGCCTCAGGTCGGCGTTCATCTTCTCCAACACCAGCTTCGCCCGCCGATCATCAAGCTTCGCGCGGGACCACGCCTCAACTGCCTCAGGCGGCTTTGTGGGAAGCTCCAGCATGGGGTTGTTGCACCTGGCGTCCACCATGTCCCACTTGCTCCGGAAGCACTCGACCCTCTTCCCGGCCTTCGAGATGGCGTTGGACCTAGAGTATGCGACAAAGCTCGCGCACGCCGAGATATTGCCGCCGGAGACCCGGAGGGAGAAGAAGTGGTGCAGCAAGGCCACGAAGGGCACCACCCCGACGTGCGCCTCACAATAGTAAGCGAAGATCGACAGGAGAAGGATGGAGTTGGGATGGATATGCACAGCATGTAACTGATACTGGCGAAGGACGGCAAGGAATAACTCGGAGAAAGGAGGAACCAGACCAACGATAACAACGTTCATGAAGAAGGTGTAGAAGGTGCTCCCCTTGTCCTCCGGCGGGCGGAGCCGAGCCGGATTGCAGTCTCCCCCATCTCATTGATCTGCGACACCAC
The DNA here is from genome assembly GCF_018294505.1 of Triticum aestivum. NCBI lineage: Eukaryota > Viridiplantae > Streptophyta > Magnoliopsida > Poales > Poaceae > Triticum > Triticum aestivum. Next base: position 318,536,175 of record NC_057801.1, on the reverse strand, counting down.
CATCTGGCACGTGAGGGCGAGATTCTTCTCCATCACATTAGGAGAGACCAGAGCCAGTGAGTAACAGGCCGATGCAGCCCCGTCCGGGGTCTTGTTGGGAGCCATCGTTTGCCGGAGGAGAAAGGATGCGGCAAATCTGGAGATTTTGGAAGCAGGAGGGCGAAGAGCAAGAAAGGGGATCTGGAGAAACTAGAACGAGAGTAATGAAGGTAGGCTAACCTCGGGGCAGCCTTTTGTCAGTCGAGCAGTTTCCTAGGCAGCACAGGGAAGTGAAGACGCCCACATCCAATCAACCGCCATGCGGCGCCCAAGGCCACAGGCTGATGGGGCCCCGCGGCACTCCGCACTTGCCCCTTCGTTTCTCCGCTAAGCCAAGTCCGAGCGCGCCTTGGGCCCGAGGGCTACTGTCGTCGTTCCGGGAATGGGGGTCCCCAGACTTGCTTGCCTGCAGCCTACTGCGTGGCTCGAGTGGTGGCCCAGTACTGCCCATCTTCATCAGCGCAAGACTCAAGACCCTCGCGAGGGACCAAGCCTCGCGGGGCTGATGACACAAGACTTCCTTAGGAACGGCCTCGCCAGGTAGGCTCGCGAGGAGGCGGAGAGATCAAGGCAGGGTACCGCGCGAGGTTCTCGTGACGCAAGCCATGACGATCGAGACCAGGCGGGTGCCAGGCGGGCGCCGGCCTGTGAAGTGTCCTTGTTTCCTCTTTGGTGCAAAGGGGGCAAGCTCAGGCGTGGAGTACCAAGGCATCAGGCAAAGGTTGCCATTTCAGGCAACGAGACCAAGACCAACAGAGCGGCAGGATGGAGGACACTACAGAGCCCAAGACGGCGTCATCGCCAGTGCCTTTGGCAGCCGAAGACCAACTTTAGTCAGGATAACTTGTACTAGATGTTCCCCTTCAAAAGGGCCGTTGTTGGCGCCCTTCCCGCTCAATATTTGGGAAGAGGATCAGGGCCTATATAAATAGGTCTAGCAACCACAGTAGGAGGACATCTGATCAGCATCCGATAGGCGATCGAGCTCACCCAAGTAGTTCATCGCACCAGCTCAAGAACACCTCTCGCGAGGCAGTTCATCCCTTGTACTATTCATCATCAGCCCCTGAGGCAATCCACCACACCAAACACTGGAGTAGAGTATTACACCACAACGGTGGCACAAACCAGTATAAATCTTGTGTCCCTCGTGTTGTTCATCGTTTTAGCTTAGATTCTCGTGAGGCGATCGGACGTGAATCGTACGGGGAAGATCTTCGTGCACACCCCAGAGTTCGAACCTTAAGGGTCTGCCAGAACCCTACATCTGACAGATCCCATATACTTGTGGGTTATCACAGAGGAGAAGCAAGCTTGCTCGAGAAGGAAAAAGACGGAGGAAGGGCGCATGGGGAGGCATGATGGTCATGTAACCAGCGCAAGCCAGCTTTATGTCAGGCGGGCGATTATCGAGGCGTCATGGGGAAGTGGGGGAATCCCACGCCCCGTCGTGTGCCACGTGTCAAGCCTGGCCCGCAGGTGGTTGGGGCCCATGTTGATGTACCCCCCCTCTCTCTCTCTCTCTCCACCGCGAGCGGAGTCGTGCACACCGCAGGCCGAGGGGATACTGTTGGGCCTTTGGGACCGGGGGTACCCAGGCCCGTCTGCCTGCAGCCCACCGCGTGGCACCATCAGAAGGCCTAGCGTGGCCTAGCTTCAAGGCTTCACGAGCAAGACACTCACGAGGGACGCCGCCTCGCGTGGCGAACATCGACAAGGGTCGTCAAGACCTTCCGAGGGCCTCACACAGGGTGGCCTCCCGAAGTTGCCTCCCAAGGCTCCTCGCAGGGCGGATATCTCTAGGCTCACAAAGACCGCCTCGCGCTGCACATGGGTGATGCGAGCCACGACGAACGGCTTCAGGAGCCGTGCCAGCGGGTGCGGATAAGGATGCTTTCGACTTTCGTGCTAAGGAGGCAAGGATGACATGCGGGTTCCCAAAGCAATCCCCAAAGGTTGCCACTTTGGTGCAAGAATACCAGGAAAGCGGACTCGCTAAGATAGAGGTCATCACTGAGCCCACCACCATGTCATGGCAGGAGGCTTTGGCAGGCGAACACCACCTTTAGTCAGGATAGGATGTACTCCTGTCCCCCTTCAAAGTTAGCCGTTGTGGCAACCCTTCCCGCCTAGAGTTTTCGGGGGAAGAGGACCGAGGCCAATATAAGTATAGGCTAGTCTCCACCATAGAGGCGATTTGGATCTGGAACTTGGTAAAATCATTGGGATCCCTCGAGCTAGCCAAGCCTCTCGAGGCAGCTGATCATCCTTGTACACACTCATATTCATTCTCCCTCGCAAGGCAATCCACCACAAAGCAGGAGTAGGGTCTTACACCACAAGGTGGCCCGAACCTGGGTAAACTGTTGTATTTGTTGTTTGTCTTCCTTTCCGCTCAAGCACGCTGAAGCGCCTTCGTGAGGCCATGGTCAAGGAACTAGAGGTTGGCATGGCTCTTCGAGCACACCCCGGAGTTCGAACCTTTCTCGGGTCCGTAGAGCCCCAATTCCGACACTGGTCCATTATCACTCTAATGGCAACTTGAAGTATCTGCATCATCATCACGTGACAGTCAAGAGACTTCATCCTGCTGAACCTTTTCTTCTTCGTGTCTACAAATCTGCTTATCTTCTCGCACTAACTGGAGCTATCTTTGATTCCAGTAAGGAACTTGAAGAATTGATCCATCTCCTTTGGACTTCAGGTGAAGCAAGAAGGGGGGCAGCTCTCTTCCTTCTTGTTGACTTTTTTCCCCGCCTCCGTCTCCGTCTGCATGTCCTCCGACAACTTTTTACAGGGCATGTGGAAATCTTCCCCGATTTTCAAATCTTCTATGTCTTTTCTTGCCTTCGGCCCATCCTTAGTCTTGTCCGGCATGTTCATCAGTGTCCCAAGCAAACTCTCGAAGACATTCTTTGTGATATGCATTTGACCAAGGCAATGCGGCGGGTCGAGTTTGGGCAAGTACTCCAAGTCCCAGAAAACTGACGTTGTTTCCATACCTTCAGTAGCGGCTCCAACGCTTTTTTCATCTTTCCTGGTGCGGGGCACTCTTCCCAGTTTTTCAACAACTCATAGATTTCGACGCTGCTCCCCTTACGTGGAGGTCCTCGATGCTCGGCCTCACCATTGAATAGATCCCCATGGTTTCTCCATGAGTCATCCTTCTCGAGCCATCTTCGATGGCCCATGTACACGATTTTCCCAAACCAACGATCTTTCGTTAGCTGCTGAGACGTTGTATCATCCATGCACCGGGTGCATCCACAATATCCGTGGCACACCTATCCTGCGAGATAATCGTAACTGATATAGTCATGAACCGTCGTCATCAACACGACTTTCATATAGAAATACTCTCCTTTGCTAGTGTCCCATGTCTTGACTGGTGTTTTCCGTAACGTGTCTAACTCCTCTTTCAGTAGCCTCAGACACACATTAATATTATTTCCTGGTTGTTTTGGCCCTTGAATCACATATCAATGCTGTTTCTTGCATTATCCTACTCATACTCTGAACAATGCTGATCTTACGTTAACAATGCCTGTCCTTTCTGATATGATGCAGTGTCCCTACAGTTACTGCCCTTTGTAATTACACCACCTTTGCCAAAAACAGGGAAGCACAAATGGTTCCTCGCTCGATCAGACGACGACAAAAGACTGATGATCATTCGGACACATGAGCCGGAAAAGTTATATTGCAAAAACCCCACTGTATACAAGCACCGTCTAATACGTGAGTATCCGGACAGTGGCTGTTGCGTCTATGAGCAGGATATCAGCTTGTTGGGGCCTTTAGGATTTTTTAGTTGGAGGCAGCTAAACATCCTTGGTTCACACTCTCTGTTTCTCGGACTCAATTATCCGATTAACCAGGAGATCACCATTGGCAAGGACCTTGATGGCAGAGAGGCTCTGTTTGCTATGGAAAACTGTGTCTACACGGCGAGCCCTAGGAGTTCGGGAGTATACTCCCCTTATTGTCAATGATACAGTCTACAGCCAAAAGAAGGTGAGAATGACAAAGGCATCCGGATTAACTTTGATCCTTGGATGTCTCAATTACGACAGGCAGTGATGTGGTTCAAGCCTTCAGGTTGATAGGTAATTGGGTTGTTGCATCGAAAGGGTGGAGTACTGGTGTCTTCGGATCACTGGTCGCTGAAGCGGGGCTGCAAATTATGATGGTGTTGGATCATCTCTTCGAATGACTTTGTTGTCTTTGCTGCTGGTTCTAGATGGGTAGTTCTTTCTTTTGTTATGCATATTCCTTGTCATTTGGTCATCCTCGTGTATGTCACTCTTTCTATGTAATAGTTGCTTCTGTTTAGAATGTCGTTCTCGTCTGGATCACGAGAGTCTGAACGCTGCAGATGGGTACGTTTTGGTGGTGTAGCAAGACTTCTTATGAACTATCATGTCTTGCTGTTTATGTCAGTAGTAGTCACTAGTCAGTGTTGGATTGTTAAATATATCGTTGTTTCGAACTGTTTATTGTCTCGAACTACTGGTGGGCTAAATGAGGGCATCACCATTCTCCAGTGTTCAGACTATATCTCCTTTTTTCAAGTTATATAATTTGATCTCACTGTCTTTTCGATGATGTACACTTGTTTGGGCCAGTGAGGTGTCGTTGAATATGGGCCGAGTAGTAACGCAATGCCAAATAGGTCAATTATGACTCTCGGGCCGGGCTCTGAAAAGATCCTGAAAAAAAGGCCGGGCTCTCCAAAAAAGAAAGAATAAGGACTCTTAGGCCGACATGTGGGCGCCACCGGTGTTTTCGTGCTCTTGCGCACCGAGAGCATATTGGCGCGTGCTCGAAATTCATGCTACCTTTTCATCCCCAGTCTCCCGCCCCTCCCCCACCTCTGGAATCTCGATTCCTACTCCAGTTCCCCCAAATCCCCCTCATGTACTCCTTGTACTCAAGCGCACTATCATGTCGCCGGTCAACGCGGATCTCCGAGCCGGAGATCCTGAGGTCCGTCCTGCCTTCAGTCGCTGCGTGCTCTCGCTCAACAGTGGCATGGCGGCGCTTGACGACCAGTTTGCCGGCGAAGTGCTGATGGTAACCATCAACGGCGACCAGCCTCCCATCTCGCCGGACGACCTTGTCAAAGCTCTTGGCATTGTGCACGGCATCCAAATAAGTGACTTGCTCGTCGAAGTCTGTCTGCCACCGGCTGATTTCTTCATCAGGTTCTGAACAACTTTCGACTGCAGTCATGTGTTCGAATCTTCCCAGCGTTTGTTCTGCGATGGCGCGCTCGTGAGCTTTGATCGGTGGCACCCAGGATGGGGCTCGGTGCCCTCTGAGCTTGAGTTTTTAACAAAGCTTACCTTCCACAGCATGCCTCGACGTGCTTGGAACAGTGAGTCCATGAACGAGCTTATCAACGACCTTGGAGGTGAGCTCGTAAGTATGTTTGTTCCTCCAGACAGCTGGCCTCTGACGGTTATGGCATGGATGAAGAAGCCGTCCACGATACTGAAGGTGATTGGTGTTGAGATACCAGTGCAGGAACCGGGGTTGTACTATTCGTCGCCACCAAGGCCGCCAAGGACCACGTTAGGGATGTACCTGTATCGAGTGTTCGTGCATGTCGAAGAAGTGGTCAATCCAGCAATCAAAGTCCTGCCGCCCCCGCTGGTCCCAGGGTCCATTGACGACGTCCATTACAGGAGTCAACTTTAGACTTTCCCTGTGTTGCTCGGAACGATGGATGGCACATGGCCTACTTCATCGCACGGCGAAGGCCATTGCTTCTTTGGGAGAAGAGGCAGGGCTGGCTACCTGGATGTGCTCTAATTTGAGGTAACAACTGAATCTTGTCAGATAGTACTAGTTAAATCCGAGCTATGGGTCTGAAGCACTGATATGCCAGTACATTTGATTGTGACCTGTTCTAATTTTGTACCTGAACTTTTTTATAAAGGGTTGTACGTCAACTTAATGTGCTAGAAGAACTTATTGTGTTGTCTGTCTGTTTTCTTTGCACAACATTCAAGATATTTCCCCGTCATTTATAAAGACGATGAACCGTTATGTACGACTTTGTTGGTTTCAACATAGCCCTTCCCGTAGCGATCCACTACTTCCATCCTGATTGTGCCGCCTACGTGAAATTTTTGTATGCAAGTTCAGTGTGTTATGATGTTCTATATGATTGTGTCAACTATATAAGTTTTTACTGAGCATCAGCAATGCATATGGCTGAAAGATGTATTTACGAGCATCGACCGATGGGTCTCTCTCTATCTATCTCTCTCTCTCTCTCACACACACACACATGCACACGCACACACACACACACACACACGCACACACACACACGCGCACAAGTGGGACCCGTTGAATTATTTATTTGCTCGTGACAACTTTTAAGTAGGTTCCACTGTAATTTAACTTTTTTCTTAAGTTATTAATTGAGCTCAGTGACTTCAAAAAGTTGTACAGAAGCCTTGTTTGGGCCTTTGCGGCGTCCCTGAATGTGGGCTGAGTAACCATGTTAGGTTGTACTGTACTACACATGCCTTTTTTTCAACATCAGCAATGCAACTGGGCCGACAGTTGTACACAATATCCGGGTCAACTTGTTATCCGCCCCGCTGGGCTGCAAAGTTTCCTACGAGGTATGCATTAGGCTTAACAAGAAAATGGACTTTAAGAAATAATAAATGGGATGTAATTATAATAATAGGGCAATTACTATGCACCAAACACGTAATTAGTTTGAAAAATATATTATTTTTAGAATTTGGAATTTTTAATTTCATTACTTGTTGTGTGCGCAATATTTCGTTGGATTTTAACGTGATACAACTTTATTTTGAAATTATATTTAACCTGACTAGAAATTTCGGATAAAAATATTTCGGATCCCATCAAAATGTGGGATTTTTTTGAATTATGTTTTGAGCGGTTGTTTGAAATTATTAATCGTTGTCCTAGCTAGAAGTTGGGATGTACTTTTAACAAACCCGTAAATGGGCTGTAGTAAATTCCATTAGAATTGAAAAATGGGCTGTACATTCTTACAAATCGCAAATGGGCTATATGTTCTCTGCCAAATCTGAGCTGTGGGCCTAGTAAGTTGACGCGTACCAAGGGCTTTGTCAACTTAGTCAATATAAACGATTCTAGATACAGTGATTGTACGATGTCCATCCAACGGCCATAGTGCTTCTTTAACCTCTGGTCTTCTTGCTCCAACCGCCCAAAGCAGCGCCGGTCGTGTCACGTGCTACTGCCTCCCGTGGCCGGCTGTGATGCCGCGGAGGCCTCACCGCCCCGTACTACTCCCACCGCTGGCCAGGCCATCCCTCTACTCACCCACACCCCCTGTTATTCTGCCGCGACGGCTGCCTCACACCGCAGCCGAACCAGTGAACCCTCACACTCCTCTCCGCATGGGCTACCACTGCTGCGTCTTCCCCGGCTCCGCGTCGTTCCCTTCTTAGGACTCGCCGTCGTCCAGACCACCGCCCTGGTACTCTCGGCGCGGTGTGGTCAACGACCGACTTCCATCGGAAGAGTAATGTACGTGGAGAGGCTGACAGCTAGGTCCAGGCGGCCGCAAGGAAGTGCCTCCTTATTACGCGCAAAATAATTGTTCCTCCACCTAACAATAGGGACCCACCAGACGAGCCACCTTATTTCACGAAAAAATGTTTCCCCCCTGACTGCTGGGACCCACCGGACGGGCCAGCGTATTTCGTGAAAAAACATTCCCCGCGCTGTCAGCTCGGACCCACCGGGAGTGCCTCCTTATTATGCACAAAAATGAATACTCCCCCTGCTAGCTGGGACCCACCATGGTGGGAGGCTGACTTGTGGGCCTACTAAGTTGACTGGGATGGGGGCCTTTGTCAACTTTAGTCAATATGAATGATTCTAGCCCCAGTGACCGTATGATGGCCATCCAACGGCCGTAGTGCTTCTTCACCCTCTGGTGTTCTTGCTCCAGCCGCCCAAAGCAGCGCCGGTCATGCCGCATGCTCTTGCCTCCCGTGGTCGTCTGTGCTGCCGCGGAGGCCTCACCGCCCCCTACTATTCCCACCGCTGGCCAGGCCCTGCGGCGACGGCAGCCTCTCACCGCAGACGAACCAGTGAACCCTCTTACTACTCTCCGCGCGGGCTTCCACTGCCACGTCTTCCCCGGCTCCCTGTCGTCCCCTTCCTAGGCCTCGCCGTCGTCCACCGCCGTGGTGCTCTCGGCGCGGCAGGGTCAATGTGATCAATGACTGACTTCCATCGGAACAGTACTGTACGTGGAGAGGCTAACAGCTGGGTCCACGGCATCCGCAAGGAAGTGCCTCCTTATTACGCGGAAAATATTTATTCCTCCACCTCACAGCAGGGACCCACCGGACGGGTCACCACTATTTCGCGAAAAAAAAGTTTCCCCTGACTGCTGGGACCCACAGGATGGGCCATCGTATTTCATGAAAAAAACGTTCCCCCCGCTGTCAGCTCAGACCCACCGGAAGTGCCTCCTTATTACGCAAAAAAAATGAATATCCCCCTGCTAGCTGGGACCAACTTGGTGGGAGGCTGACTTGTGGGCCTACTAAGTTGACTGGGACGGAGGCCTTTGTCAACTTTAGTCAATATATGAACGATTCTAGCTCCAGTGACCGTACGATGTCCATCCAATGGCCGTAGTGCTTCTTCAACCTCTGGTCTTGTAGCTCCAGCCGCCCAAAGCAGCGCCGGTTCTGTCGCCTGCTCCTGTTTCCCGTGGCCGGCTGTGATGCCGCGAAGGCCTCACCGGCCCCTACTACTCCCACCGCTGGCCAGGCCATCCCTCTACGCACCCACACCCCCCATTATTCTGCAGCGACGGCAGCCTCACACCGCAGCCGAACGAGTGAACCCTCATACTCCTCTACGCATGGGCATCCACTGCCACGTCTTCCCCGGCTCCGCGTCGTCCCCTTCCTAGGCCTCGCCGTCGTCCACCGCCCTGGTGCTCTTGGTGCGGCCTGCTCAACATGGTCAAGGAATGGCTTCCATTGGACGTGGACTGTACGTCGAGAGGCTGACAGCTGGGTCCATGACCGCAGCAAGGAAGTGCCTCCTTGTTACACGCAAAATAATTATTCCTCCACCTGACAGCGGGGACCCACCTGACGGGCCACCGTATTTAGCAAAAAAACGTTTCCCCCTGTCAGCTGGGACCCACCAATTACATCTTCGCACGCAAGGAAGTGCGTTCGAAAAAAAACTGATTCGCCCCCCTAACTGCTGGGACCCACCAGCTACATCTTCGCACGCAAGGAAGTGCCTGATAGTCGGGACCCACCTGGTCAAAGCATACGTAGCATTGTCATTCTGGTCGCGAACATGTACGTACATATATACTGGTGGATGTAGAGGCGCGCACGTGTCGTAGTAGAGGCGCACACGTAGCATGTACACGTATGTATAGCGGCGAGGGTGCAAGAAAGAAAATACGACCACGTACGTACATACAGGCAGGGTCTCTAACGCCTATCGCGCATATTTACATGGCTAGGTCGGAACGGAGAAACAACGTCGTCGTCGAGTTCATGGGGAGCAAACCGGCTGGGTTGGAACGGGATGCGTGGTCGTGTTCATCGGGAGGGCTTGGACGGAACAGGCGATGGAAACGAGGCCTGGCGTACTGCACAACAGAGGGAACGGCCTTGTGTTCGACCGGCCACATTCAAAATGGGGTCCTGGTGATCGGGGCCTGGCGTACCGCAAAACAGAGGAAACGGACCTCCTACGGTCAAAACGGGGGTCCTGTTGATCGGGAGGGGTGTGGCATACCAGAAAACGGAGGAAACGGACCTCCTACGGTCGAAACGGGGGTCCTGTTCATCGGGAGGGGTGTGGCGTACCACAAAACGGACGAAACAGACTTGTGTTGGAGCACTACGGTCGAAACGGGGGGGGAGGGTGGGCGTACCGCAAAACGGGACTCCACGGGATACTGTTCATCTCCACCGTCGACCTCATACAGCCTCCACGGGCTACAGTCGACCTCCTCCAGCCTCCACGGGCTCCTGTTCATCTAGCCTCCACCGCGCGCTACTCCACTAGCTACTATTCAACCACCCCTCCACGAGCACCCCTCCACCGTCTACTATTCATCCAGCCCTCCACACCACGGGGTCCTGTTCAACCACCCCTCCACCATCTACTGTTCATACAGCCCTCCACACCACGGGTTCCTGTTCATCCAGAGGCAACGCCACCTCTCACGGTTCATCCAACCCCCCCTGCAATGCTCACTGTTCATCCAATCGATCGGCTTCAGTTAGCAGCAGTAGTGAAGGAATCGCTCCATCGGGTTCACTTAACAGCCATCGATCGATCGCTCGGGTTCAGTAACGCGTAGCCTGAAATGCAATCACTCGAGTTCAGTTAGAGCCCAACGCCTCGCTCGGGTTCAGTTAGAGCCAACACCTCGCACACATGCGCGTAGCTGTATGAGAGAAACATGCATCGCTCCGCCCCCGACCTCCCACCGTAACCGGCAACTCTCCGAAATTTTCCTCCCCCTCGCTTCTACCATGGTTTTTTCCATCATGCACGGCCCAAAGAATGTCATGCAACTGCGTCTCCGGCCCGCCCAGGACGAAAAGCCCATTTTCTGTCATGATTTTTTGTCATAGAAGTAGGAGCCCACCACATCTATGAGGATACCGGGTTTTGTCACAATTATCGTCATAGAAGTGTCATATGTATGACAGAAAAAAATTTCGTTCGGCCCAAAATGTCATGGATGTGTCTTTTTTTTGTAGTGAGAGTAACAAGATCCGCAAGGGATTAGTGGGGGGAATCAAATTTCTCTTGGTGGAAGTGTAGATCGAGGCCTTGTCAACCAATCCCTAGAGAATAAACAAGTTTGATTGGCTAGGGAGAGAGATCGGGCGAAAATGCAGCTTAGAGCATCAATGGAGCTTGGGGATGGAAGAGGTGGTCAACTCGGAGAAGAACACGCCCCTTTTATAGTCAAGGGACAAATCCAACTGTTCTCCACTTAACCAGCCCACGAGATGCAGTACTACCGCACCAGACAAGCGGTACTACTGCAAGGTGTTGAGGTACTACTACAAGGCATTGCGGTACTACCGCACCCATGGCAGACACTAGAAGAAGCCCTTTTGCATTGACGCTGCGAGCGGTAGAACCGCCGGAGCGGTACTACCATGCACCCTTGCGGTACTACCGCAAGGCAGGGTTTGACTGGCTGGGAAGGCATGGATGAATAAAATTACATCCGTGACTACTTCCGTTGAGTTTAGATCGATGCAAAAATCTGACACGGTACTACTGCATCCAGGGAGTGGTACTACCGCATAGGGCGCGGATGTAAAAAATTACATCCGCCCCTACTTCCGCGCGAGTGGCAGTGCTGGACCAGAAGTCACAGTACTACTGCAACCTCGGAGCGGTACTACCACAAGGTGGTGCGGTACTACCGCATCCTCGGACGTTACTACCGTGAGCCTCTGTGGTACTAGTGCTACCTTGATCAGTACTACCGTACGCCACATCACACTACCACTTGGAGTCGTTCATTTTGCAAAGACACGGCTAACAGATCGGTGCTCCAAAGAGGCAAGGGGAAAGGTGGTGCAAAGGAACAGACGAGTACGTGATGATTCCACCCTAACCTTTCCGAAGCGGACCCCCTCTTAATAGTACGGTTTTCCTACGACTCAAATCCACAAAAAGGAAACATAGAAAAATGATGTCTTCACTAGGCTCCGAGTGGCATCGAATCGTCTTGTGCCAACACATGAGATATCTGAAATGCTCAATGCACACGATTAGTCCGCAAAAGTATTGTCATCAATCACCAAATCCACTTAGGGTGAAACATGCCCTTACAATCTCCCCCTTTTTGGTGGATTGATGATAATACAGGATTTTCTCATAAGAGTACACAAATGAATATAAGCGGTCCCAACTTCTACAAAATATAGGCAGGCTCCCCCTAGATGTGTGCACTCTATATGAATGCTTTGGACTGCACGACATACATGCTAGGATCAACACTCCCCCTATATTTTATAGACGAGGCATTCCTTGCAACAATATAAATAACACTAAGCATAAGAGACAATAAGGTAAGTTTGAGTGCATATGTCTTACACCATATGATAGATAGCAGGTCTCACAAGCACAAACCGAACCAAAGCAACACAAACAAAGTTCCAACGAAACGAAAGCAAAGACACGAACGAAAGAAAATCCTACACTCTCTCTCCCCCTTTGGCATCGAGACACCAAAAGGGCAGAGAGGACACCTACGACATAGGTGGTAGTACCCTCTGCAAAGGTCACTCCGCATGCTCCTCATCATACTCTATAGCTGGAATGGTCTCCTCCTCAGACTCGGCCCACTGATATCCCTGCTTGGCTATCTAGACAGCCTCCAGAACGATGTTCACCTCTGACCCACTCTCCACAATCTCGCAAAAGTCCTCAAGATCCTCTTGTCGCATTGGCGACTCTACTTGGAAGCAACATGGGTCCTGTACTGCCCCTTGGCTTGCATACAGAATAGGGTCTTCATCTTGGCCTTCAGCTTCTTAGCCCAACAGGGCTCAGTAGATGGAGGAGCATACCCACTAGAATTGTCCTCAGCCTCCTCCTCCTCCTCCTCAACCTCGACCTCATCCACATTCATCCTAGCAGCCTCAGCTTTAGCCTTGGTAGTGGTATTGGCCCACTTGTTCTTCAGACGTAGCTTGATAGGCTCGTGGCGAATCTAGTTTGGTGCAGAGAAGTCTTCCTCTAGAAACATCTTGTCCCAAGTATTTGAGATCAGATGGTGCAGGTAAGGACCATAGATGGGAACTTTGCGATTGAAGACCGCAAACCTGAGGTCATTCCACATGATATGAGAAATGTCCAGGGGCCGGGCAGCATGCTGACGTGCCTCCTCACACAGAAGCAGCATGCAACTTATCTTTGTCACCGACTAGAGGAAAGAGAGTGTTGCGGAAGATCCGGTGCATGACATTGAGGAAGGGGTTGAGCACCCAAGTCTGAGTGCCATTGGGATGCTTCTTCTCCACCATAAAAGGCATAAGCTTGTCCTTGTTTGCTGACTCGGTGTTGCCGTGAGGGCGGGCGCCAACGGGCACATCAGGCCCATCATCACGGGCATACAGCGGCGTCATGAATCCCTTCCAAGTGGCAGACAACTTCTTCCCATTGGTCATCCAAGACAAAGATCGCTCCCCCATCTGTGTGGAAGTGGACGGAGGAAAAGAACTGTGCCACGAGCTCCGGGTCAAAGTCTATATCGAAAGTGATGAAGTCCTCAATGCTAAACTGCTCCACCAAGTCGAGTGCCTCACCAAAGTAGTCATGGTTCTTCCTCAGATGAGTCACGTCAATCTACTGCATTGGGACATAGAGGTTGTGCTTGGACTTGATCACATTGTCGGATATCGGGTTCCAGAAAACCCTGAAGGTTCGAACTCTGGGGTGCACACGAAGATCTTCTCCCTACTGATCCACGCCCCAAAACCTCACCGTGAATCTAAGCTACACGATGAACAACACAAGGGACACAAGGTTTATACTGGTTCGGGCCACCGTTGTGGTGTAATACCCTAATCCAGTGTGTGGTGTGGTGGACTGCCTCTAGGGCTGATGATGAGCAGTACAGAGGAAGAACAGCCTCACGAGGGGTGTTCTTGAGCTGGTGCGGTGTTCTACTTGGAATGGATCCGATCAGCTCTGGATGAGATGATCTCTACTGTGGTGGCTATCTCTATTTATAGGGGCCCTGGTCCTCTTCCCAAATATTGAGCGGGAAGGGAGCCAACAACGATGGGGGCAGCTAGTACAAGTTATCCTGACTAAAGTTGGTCTTCGACTGCCAAAGGTACTGGCGATGATGCCGTCCTGGGCTCCACGTGACCTTCGTCCTGCCGCTCTGCTGGTCTTGGTCTTGTTGCACCGATATGGTAACCTTTGCTTGATGCCTCGGTACTCCGCGCCTGTGCTTGCCCCTTTGCACCAAAGAGGAAACAAGGACACTGCACTGGTTGGCGCCCGCCTGGCGCTCGCCTGGTCTCGATCATCATGGCTTGCGTCATGAGCACCTCGCGAGGTACTCCTTGCCTTGATCTCTCCGCCTCCTCGCAAGCCTGCCTGATGAGGCCGCCCCTGAGGAAGCGTTGCTCGTCTGCCCTGTGAGGCTTGGCCCCTCGCGAGGGTCTTGAGTTTGGGTTGATGAAGACAGGCCGTACTGGGCCACTGCTTGAGTCACTCCGTAGGCCGCAGGCAGGCAAGTCTGGGGACCCCTGTTCCTAGAACGCCGACAGTAGCCCTCGGGCCCAAGGCGTGCTCGGACTTGGCTTAGCAGCGAAGCCAAAGGGCAAGTGCGGAGCGTCGCGGGCCCCAACATCCTACGTCCTTGGTTGCCGCGTGGCGGTTGATTGGACATGGGCATCTCCACTTCCCCACACTGGCTTAGCAACTGCCCGACTGACAAAAGTCTGGCCTGGGTCAGGCTTACCTTCATTGCTCTTGCTCGCCTAGCTTCAGATCCGCTTTCTTGCTCTTACTCTCCTGCTTCCAAAATCTCCAAATCCGCCTCATTCTTCCTCTTCCAGCAAGCAATGGCACCCCGCAAGGCCGTGGCCGAGGCTCCACCGGCTTGGTACTCGTCGGCTCTGGATCCCCCCAACATGACAGAGAAGAATCTCACCTCTACGTGCCTGATGACGGTAGCGCAAGGCAGCGAGATGGGGAGACTGTACTCCGAGCCGGCTCCGCCCAGCCGAAGGCTAACGGGAGCATCTTTTACCCCTTCTTCGTGAGCACCATCATCGCCGGTGTGGTTCCTCCCTTCTCCGAGTTCTTCTATGCCGTCCTCCGCCATTACAGGTTACAGGCCCTTCATCTCCATCCCAATTCCGTCCTCCTTCTGTCGATTCTCGCCTACTACTATGAGGCGCACATTGGGGTGATGCCTTCTGTGGCCTTGCTGTGCCATTTCTTCTCCCTCCGAATCACCGGCAGCCATACTTCGGTGTGCGCCGGCTTTGTCGCGTACTCCAAGGCCAACACGATCTCAAAGACCAGGAAGAGGGTCGATGGCTTCTGGAGCAAATGGGTCATGCTGGATGCCAGATGCATCCACTCTCGGCTGGTGTTGCCCATGGAGCAGCCTCTGGCTGATGAGGCGTGGTCTCGTGCGAAGCTTGACAATCGACGGGCAAAGTTGGTGTTGTAGAAGATGAACTGCGACCTACGATCGGGCAACATGAAGGCGGTGAAGCTTATCAGGGCCACGCTCCTGAGGGAGTTCATGGCGCAATGGGTGGCTCCGCTTCAGGCGCACTCGCGCCCGTTGTGGAGGCTTGAAGGTGCGGACGACGATCTCCGCCTATGCTCGGAGGCCCTGGCTGATGAGGATCTGGCCACAGCTCTCTTCTTCCTGGTTGGAAAGGACGTGGAAGGTCTGGAGGGCGCTCCTGCCCCCTTGTTCCCCCGCGACAACTGGCAACAAGTGGTGGACGCCATGCCCACCTTTGATGGGAGCGGTCCGGTGCCGGAGGTGCCTCCTGAGGGCCAGGAGGTGGTGTCGCCGGTGGAATTATGAGGAGCGCGACTCGGAGGCGACCACTGAGGGGACGGGGGAGACTTCCCCCCGGCACAGGGTCAACTTCCTCTGCACCTTGCCGGACGATGACGAGGCCGACACCAGGCGAGGAGGAGAGGAACCGCCCGTGATCCCGAGGAAGGACAGGTCGGGGCTGATCTCCCGAGGGGCTACCCTGGCCCGGGCACTGCCCGAAGCCAGCTCCAGCCCTTCTGGTGCCCCCTCCTCTCCCTCTAGACCTCCTGAGGCTGCGCCCCGCAGGAGGCTCTCGGGCATTAAGCTCGACAGGAGACCGCCGGAACACGTCGCGATTGACCAGTAAATGCTCGAACCCCATATCGTTCTCACTTTTGCTGCTGAGGCTTGACGTTCTCCGTCACTTGGGTAGGCTGCCGCCTGCGGTGAAGAAGCTGAAGGGGGACACAGTGACTCCTCTTGGGGCAAGCTCATCCATTGTGGCCGCTCCTTCGTCTGTGGGAAGGGGAGGCAGTGGAGCTCGCACCTTCCCTGCCCATCCGTCCTCGCGAGGCCAGGAGGAGCGCCCTGGCGGGGTGCCAGCCCCCGTGGCCCCGCTGACTCTAGAGGCGCTAGCGCTTGATGCTGTCGCTGAGGTTGCCAAGACTTAGGAGCTCCCAGTCTCCCAAGCCGTGATCACGCTACCGTCTTCTCCTCCTGCTCCACTGGTTCCTGACTCCTCTGTCTCCTCCGCCTCCTTGTACCGTGCCGCTGCCGAGCTAGGACGGCTGCAAGAAGACCTCCAAGGCGTGAAACCCCGCCTGGTGGCCGGACGAGTGGAGCTGATTTCTGGCTGGGTTCACTCTGACACCTCCGTCCGAGCGGCGCTAAGCTAGGCTGTGGCTGCTTCCGAGGAGGAAAAGCAAGTCGCCACCCAGGCCATAGCCGCCCGTGACGTGGCATTGAAGGATGCTTCGGTCGCCCAGGACCGTTGCAAGGCGCTGGAGGACGAGCTGCGGGGTCTTCGCGACGAGCTCGCCAAAGAGGCTCGCGACCGCCAGGCAAAGGAGGAAGAGATGAAGGCTTGGGAGGCCACCATCGGGGACCGCGACGCCGAGATGTCCGCTAATCACAACCGACTGAAGGCTCTGGAGGAGAAGCTGAAGGCGGAGAAGGCCGAGCTGGACGCCAAGGCGAAGGTCTTGGCCGAGGATCGCATGGCCTTCGCGGATCTTCAGGAGAGATCTCGCAAGGCGCTGAATTCGCTTTACGATGATGGCCTGGAGAAGCCGCTGGTCCGGGCCAAGGACGGCCCCACAAAGCTGCTTCCTTTCTTGGTCGAAGCGCTTCAGGAGGTTGTGACCAGCATCGGTCCCATGGCCGAGGTTGAAGCTCGCGTCCTTTATTCTGCGGCGCTGACTCGGGTCCTCAGCCACGTCTACCTTCACGACCCCGGTGCCAACCTTGACGATCTGCTGGAGCCTCTGGACGCTGAACACTCCACCGCTGCTGCTGAAGCCATGAAGGGCCGAGCGGAAGCCCTGCTAGCGAAGTTCCGCGCCTTCGCTACTGCGCCCACGACAAGTACTGCTTGTTCCGCGGCCTCGGGAGGTGAAGCTGGCAGGCGCAACTGCACCATGGAGGCGGGGCTCCTGGCGAGTGATGGCGCTGCCCAAGGGTGATCTTCTCGCGGCTCCTTTCCTATTTCAACTCCTGCAACATGCATCGTGCCTCATGGAGGTGTTTAAACTTGTGTTTGGTATCGTGAGGATAATTTATGGTTTGTAATATTAGCTTCTGAATTTGTGAGATTTTGCGGTTTCCTTCCTATTTGCTTTGTGTTCTACATCGGCAGGGCCCGGCCACGCGCATACCTCAGCCGCTGTTAGCCCCGACCGGATCTCCAGGACAGGACTAAGGAGTGAGGGGCTACGTGACAAGTTAGGCTCCTGAGTCGTGATGCTCAGGAGTCCCCCTTGACGCACGAACAGCAAATAGGGAGGGGGTGTAGGAGTAGATCTATCGTTCTATGTCGGCAGGGCCCAGCCCCGCGCATACCTCAACCGTCGTTAGCCTTGCGGAACTAAGGAGTGAGGGGCTACGTGACGAGTTAGGCTCCTGAGTCGCGATGCTCAGGAATCCCCCTTGACGCTCAAACGGTCTTCATACCTTGGCTCCGCTCGGGGAGGGGCGCGAGACGACCAGGTCCGAGGGACCTGGCTGGGTGGCGTGCGCTCGGGCGTGACCCTGGCGCAACCCCCGTGTGTCCAGCCCCCTCGCGTGGCGCTCCCAAGGGGAGGCGTTGCGATGAGGCCAGACACTGAGCTATGGGCTCCCTGAGGTTGATACAGCCATGTGCTGCCCTCAGTTGTTTATCACCAGCGCGGAGCATAGCGCTTCCATATGTGTACGGGCATAGCCGCTCCTCGGCAGTGTCGTCAGCCAGCACGGAGCATGGTGCTTCCACTGGTACGTGGGAGGGGGCCGCCTCCGGGAGGAGCCCCCGGGGCGTGTACAGCCCCGCCCTGACACGTGGCCAGCACGGTAGGGCCAGACGAGGTGTATTTGGGAACTCATGAGCTAGCGCGAGACTCATGAGGCCCTACCTCAAGGCGGGTTGCGCCTGATCTTGAGCCTTGGGCGGCTGAGTGTTCCTGCGGGGTGGTTAGATACAAATGCTCTACGTCCTCAGGTCCCGGCCCTTGAGCGAGCTCAGCCGCCGCTGGTATGCCAGGTCGCGATGCCGTGGACAAGTCCAGGGGGTGAGGGCTGGAGAGCCGGTAAGAGCCCCTGAGTCACGATGCTCAGGTGCCCCCCTTTTAACGTGCAAGCGATTTGCATGAGGAAGAAAAAGGGGCCGCGGTAAGCGGGAGATGATAATCATAGGCAGGTTAAGCATGAAAGGTAAATTGGCTTAGATAACTGCAGGAAGGATACATGCCACTAGGTCAGGCCCGAGCATCTTGGGGATGATGCAGCCCGAGGGGCGCCCCCAGCAAGGTAAACTAAAGACATAAGCAAAAGGGATACATGCCTTAAAGATAGACCCACATGACCTGGGAATAATGCAGCCCTGAGGGCGCTCCTAGCTGAAATGAACTCAGAAGATGTCACCTGATACCATTGTAGAGCGGGTGTTGAAGTAGCTGACGATGCGCGGTGAAGATGCCGATCCTCACGAGCCACCGGAGCCCTGAGACTCGGGAGGCTCTGGGGGTCCGGGCGGCTCCTTGAGGACCATCTCCATCTCCACCAGGACCACGTGGTGTCTGGCCTCCTGAGCTGCCAGAATGCTCCGTAGAAGACACTGGTGAGCGGCAGCTGCGTTCGGCAGGCCGAAAGGCATGCAAACGTAGTTGTGCCGTGGACACTCGCAGCATCCCACGTGCGAGGGCCAGAAGCGCTCCTGAGATGCAACTCGGCTGAGCCCTGGGTAGTCGATGCAGACGCGCAGCCCACCATCCTCACCTAGATGCGGAGCTATGCCAGGTAGGCGGTGATCGCCGCGCATGACTCTCGATTTTTGAAGCTCTTGAGTGGCCTTGCTGATGAACTCCTGAGGGTTGGGCCCTCCTTGCCCCATGCCTTCCTGAGGGAAACGTGCCGCAAAGCACGCCTCCAAGTGGTGCCCAAGCGCCTCCCTCGTGATCTAGGCAAAGTCTAAGGCCCTCCAGGAGAGAGCCCCCGAGCCTTGCCCGAGGAGGGCGCCGGGCGCGCCTTCCTATGTGACGGTGGGAGGCGCCCCTTGCACGGGCGCAGATCCTGAAGTGGCGCCTTTGGAGATGCCAACCTCCTGAGGCCTTGAGCTGGGTGATGTCTTCTTCTTCTTGGGGACTGCCTCGGGAGGATTCCTAGTCTTGCTGTCTCGGTCCTCGACTGATGCAGCTTGGAAGGCACGCTCGACAGAGCACACCGCATCCTTCTCTTTGCAGGGGACTGTGATGATTCCGCCACTTCCCGGCATCTTGAGGACATTGTAACCATGGTGAGTTACCACCATGAACTTGGCTAAGGCTGGATACCCGAGGATGGCATTGTATGGCAGGCGAATGTGGGCAACGTCGAAGTCGATGAGCTCGGTACGATAGTTCTTGCGCTGTCCGAAAGTGACAGGGAGGTGAACCTGCCCTATCAGAGTGGTGGAGCCGTCAGTGACTCCTGAGAAAGGCTTGGTTGGCTGGAGTTGATCATAAGGCACTTGGAGGTTGTTGAACGTCTCGACGGACAGCACGTTGAGTCCTGCACTGCCATTGATGAGGGTCCTGGTAACTTGCACATTACTGATGACTGAGGAACAAAGCGTTGGGAGGACGCCAGCTGTAGCCGCACACTTGAGCTAATCAGCTGAGCTGAACATGATGGCGCACATGGACCACCTGAGAGGGCACGTGGCCTCGAGCTTGGGGAGGACTGTGTTCACCTCGCGAGCAAACTGCTTGAAGATGCGCTGAGAGGCTGGGGCCTGGGCGCCGCCCAAGATGCAAGCAATAGCACGCGGCTCCTGGAAGCCCCTAGCCCCCTCGTCTTGGTGGTGGTCGTCATTCCTTCTTGGCGGTGGTGGCAGAGGAGGAAGGCCTGCGTTGCCCTGCGGGCGATCCTCGCGAGGCTGATCCCTCCAAGCCCCTTGGCGAGGCTGGTCCTGCCAGCGATCCTCGCGAGGTCGTTCATGCCACTCCTGGCGAGGGCCTCGGTTGTCTCATCGTCCTCCACCTCTTCCTCCTCCTCGTCCGTAGCCCGGTCGTTGCGCTCGGGGCGTCGACCGCTGCGTCCTTCTTGAACAGCTCTGAGCTCCTGGCATTCGTTGGTGTTGTGGGTGTAATGGTTGTGGTAGGTGCATAATCGGTTGCCCTTGGACGACTCCGGTTGGTAACTGCCGTGCTTCGTGTCTTGTTCTGCTATGGGCACGACTGCTCCTTTGCGCTTCACGTCCTTGGCCTTGGCTTTCTTCTCTTCTAGGTCAGCAGCTAGAAGCTCGAGGAGGGAGAGGCGCCCCTCCTCAGCTTTTGTGCACTTGGTCGCCAGGTTGAATAGCTCCAGGGATGTGCACAGATCCTCGTGGATGGTGAGCTCCTCCTTCATCTTGATGTCACGGACACCGTCAGAGAACGCTAAGATGATGGCCTCCTCGGTCACCTTGGGAATCTTGAGGCGAGCGCTGTTGAAGCGCTGGATGTACTTCTGCAAGGACTCTCCCAGCTGCTGCTTGATGCGGCGCAGGTCACCCACGACTGGAGGACGGTCGCGAGTGCCCTGGAAGTTGGTGATGGAGCAGCTGGGCATCTCGTCCCAAGAGGAGATCGAGTCGGGAGGCAGGTTCAGGAGCCAGGTGCGGACACCATCCTTGAACGCCACGGGAAACCAGTTCGTCATGACCTTTTCATCTCCGTTGGCCGCCTCGATGCCCAGCTCGTAGAGCTGCAGGAACTCCGCGGGGTCGGCAGTGCCGTCGTAGCGAGGAGACAGATCCGCAGATCCGGCTTGAACTTACCCGGCCACTTGACACTGCGTAGCTCGGTGGTGAAGGCGCGGTAGCCTACGGTGGCCACCGGAGCCCTTTGCAGCCGCGGGGCCTAATCTTGAAGATTCCCGCGTGCCGCCGCCAGGGGCAGCGCGTGGTCTTGACGTGCTGGTGCAGGGATGCGGTCCTGACGCGATGGAGCAAGGAGCACGCGAGCGCCTTCCTGGGGCCGAGGGATTTCTTGGCAGCTCCTTTCTTGTCGCGCGGGCGCTTGATGCGGTGGGTCTCGTCCAGGGGCCGCGCGCCTTGGAGCCAGGCCACCTTCTTGGGGAGGAGGTGGTGGAGGCGCCTCCTGAGCTGCATCACCCATGCAGGACGAAGGGTGAGGCAGCGAGAGGGACGGCGCAAGAGAGCCCCCTGTGACGCTGATGAGCTCGGTGATGCGAGCGAGCCACTCCTCGTAGAGGTCGTCGACGGGGCAGTAGTGCAGGAGCTCACGTGCCAGGAGCAATGCGTCCTGCATGTCTGTGCGAGCGCGACGAGCATGAGACGACGAACCAGCTGGAGTTAGCGATGGGGTGGCGGTGCGGCCCTCCCGCTGCACCGAGGGATGCAGCAACGATGCTTGCTGCTCGTTCCCCGCCGGGCCGGTGGCGGCGTTGGCGGCAGGCGACGGAGAATGAGGAGGAGGTCCGCCGACAGGGGCCATCTGGGCGTCGCGGGCGGCGAGAGTAGTCCGATGCTCGGCGTGAGCTCGGCGAGCGTCCGCCATGGATGCGACGAAGCGATGGAACGCGGAACCACGGAAAGAAGTTTCCGGCGCACCCCTACCTGGCGCGCCAAATGTCAGATATGAGTTCCGGCAAACCCTTAAGGTTTGAACTCTGGGGTGTGCACGAGGATCTTCTTCCTACCGATCCACGCCCCAGAACCTTGCCGCGAATCTAAGCTACACGATGAACAACACAAGGGACACAAGGTTTATACTGGTTCGGGCCACCGTTGTGGTGTAATACCCTAATCCAGTGTGTGGTGTGGTGGATTGCCTCTAGGCCTGAGCAGTACAGCGGAAGAACAACCTCGCGAGGGGTGTTCTTGAGCTGGTGCAGTGTTCTACTTGTAATGGATCCGATCAACTCTGGATGAGATGATCTCTACTGTGGTGGCTATCTCTATTTTTAGGGGCCCTGGTCATCTTCCCAAATATTGAGTGGGAAGGGATCCAACAACGGCCATTTTGAAGGGGGACAACTACTACAAGTTATCCTGACTAAAGTTGGCCTTCGACTGCCAAAGGCACTGGCGATGACGCCGTCCTAGGCTCCACGTGACCTCTGTCCTGCCGCTCTGCTGGTCTTGGTCTCGTTGCACCGATATGGCGTGTGTTACCCTGGCCCGGTAAGCAGACATAACCTTGTGTGCCTGTTTTTGTTGAGATGGTACCTTGTCCCCATTTGGGACCATTTTGTTTTGCCAAGACGGTGGTCGTTTTGCCACAACGGTGGCCGTGATGCCTTTAGTAGGCACGGGGCCACCCATGACTTAGCCCAGTGGGGAGTTAGTCAGAGTGGCCGAAAGAGTGTCATGGCAATGGGAGAGTTCTGTCGGAATGTTGCTGGTCCACCCAAATGGGAGTGCAAGGCCATGGGTTCCGTGGTGTGGGTACAATGCGCTACCTCTGCAGAGTGTATTAAATCTATCGATAGCCGCGCCCGCGGATAAGGGCCCAATTCGTAAGTAAGTCACACCATGGATCATCTTTTATAAAGTAATCTTGCACACTAAGTTATTTGCATGGCACTGGTTGAATCATGATGATGTCAGTAAGACTGACCGTTGTGGTTCCGTTTGTGATCCGTGAATGATCACCGTTTGGTTACAAGGTAACCCATTGAACCGAGTGTGGTTCCGTTTGTGATGCGTGAATGATCACCGTTTGGTTACGAGGTAACCCGTTGGTAAGAGAGTCTGAGGGACTCGGTCCACAACATTGGATGAATGACATGAGAATCATGTTGTTGTTTGCATTTAACTTGATTAAATGTCATGATATTGTTTGTCATTATGTTTATGCTTGTTGTGAGCTTGAAAGTACATTCAATGTACTGACCTGGCGTGTTATGCCAGATTTCAGGAAAGTCTAATTGGATTGAAGTGTTGTCATGTCTAGATCGTGTCCACATCGGTGTCCCTGTGGTATGGAGTTCCGCTTCATCGTTGTTACGCTGCCGCGTAGTTGTTGTGATCGAGGCCCCTTTATGTTCACTAAATAATGTACATATTGTGCAGCCGCACCAAGTGTGCCGCTTGGCCTCGCTACTTGGTGTAATATCGCACTATGCTTCAACTAATATCAATAAAGCGGTTCTTTTCTGTACCAAGATGTTGCGTATTGCCAGAAGACACGATCTCTGGGTTGGCAATGCAAGGCAAACCGGTTGCTCTGAGCCGGGGTGCCACTAAAAGGCACATCCTTCTTTGTAAGCTCATTGAGAGGTACAACAATGGTGCTAAACTCTCTCACAAGACGTCTATAGAAACCATCGAGTCCAAGAAAACTCCTCACTTGTGCGTCCATTTTGGGCTGCGGCCAACTCTCAATAGCTTCAATCTTGGCTTTATCAACTTCAATTCCCTGTGGAGTAACAACGTAACCAAGAAAAGATACTCGGTCGGTGCAAAGCATGCACTTCCCAAGGTTACCATACAAACATGCATCACGTAGAGCAATAAAAACATCGCGTAAATGTTCCAAATGTTCCTCCAAAGATCTGCTATAAATCAGTATATCATCAAAATATACTACCACACATCATTCAATGAAAGCATGTAAAACTTTGTTCATTAATCTCATGAAAGTACTAGGTGCATTAGTTAACCCAAAAGGCATGACTAACCACTCATATAATCCAAAGTTAGTTTTAAATATTGTTTCCCATTGATCTCCCGATTTCATACGAATTTGATGGTGTCCACTACGCAAATCAACTTTGGAGAATATTGTAGAGCCACTCAATTCATCAAGAATGTCATCTAGCCTAGGAATAGGATGACAATAACGAATAGTAATATTATTAATGCCTCTAAAATCAACACACGTACAAGACGTACCTTCCTTTTTTGGCACTAGTATAATAGGAACAGCAGAAGGACTAAGAGATTCACGTATATAACCTTCGTCGAGCAGCTCCTGTACTTGACGCATAATCTCCTTCGTCTCCTCTAGATTGGTACGGTATGGCACACGGTATGGCAGTGAAGCACCGGGAATTAAATCAATCTGATGCTCAATCCCTCGAATGGGTGGTATCTCGGTGGCACGTCAGCAAACTCCTGTGAAATCTTAGTGACAACAGGAGGCAAAGAGGAAGGTAGATCCTCGAAAGAAAATAATGCCTCTTTGCACACAAAAGCGTAGCAAACAGATTTGCTGAAATATAGATCATCAATATCAGATTTGGTGGCAAGTATACCTGCACTTTTCAATTTAATTTCAGAAGCAACACTAGATGGTTTATTATTAGGCTTCATTTGTTGCTCAATTTCTTGTACCACAATCTGCTTTTCACTCTTATTTTTCTCATGTTTTGCTTTATTAGCTCTATTAATATCATCTTTCAAAATGGAATCAGGAGTCATAGGAAGCAAAGTAATATTTTTATCCTTATGAACAAGAGTATACTGATTGTTTCTACCATGGTGTGTAGATTTTTATCAAATTTCCATGGTCTACCAAGTAATAAGGAACATGCTTGCATAAGTACCACATCACAATCAACATAATAAGCATATGTAGAGATACTAAAATGCAGACGAACAGTACATGTTACCTTAACCTTGCCGCTATTGTTGAACCATTGGATGTAGTAAGAATGTGGATGTGATGTGGATGTGGTGTTGTGGTGAGAGATAGCTTCTCCACCATCTCCATGCTAGCCAAGTTGTTGCAGCTCCCTCCATCTATGAAGACGTGAACAGAATGTTCCTTCACAACTCCCTTTGTATGGAACAAATTATGCCTCTGATTTTTCTCAGCTTGTGTGAACTACACACTCAAAACACGTTGAGCAACTAAACTTCATTCCCGTCAGCATCTTCAGCAGCCATGTATTGCGTCTCATGATCAGAATCATCTCCACTGTGTTCTTCACTTGTAATAAGAGCCAGAGTCTCCTGATCATAGTCACTAGCGGACTCATACCCACCATCCTCACTAGTAATCATCACACGCTTAGATGGGCGTTCTCTCACATAGTGACCTCCACCCTTGCAACAACGACAAATAATATCATGTGTTTGCCCTGTTGATGCCATGGATGAAGAAGAGCTCTGTGCGGAACCGGAAGGTGTGCTCCTGGCAGATGGCGGTGATGGTGCCTGTTTTCTTGTATCTCGGTTGGAATTGGCGGCTGAAGTCAGTGGTGCTGCAGTAGGACGTGTGGGAGTAGAGGATGCACACAGTGTCCATGATGAAGATCGTCCTGCAGAAAAATTAGTTCGCGCCAATGCCTGTCGATGGAATAAAATAGTGATATTATTTGTACTCCTTATACTCGAGAATAGTCTAAATCTCTTTATTTAATCCACCCATAAAATGTACAAGCATAGCTTCATTATCCTCAACAATACCACATCTAATCATGCCGGTTTGTAATTCCTGATAAAACTCCTCTACATAATTGTTTCCTTGTCTCAAACACTACAGTTTTTGAAGTAATTCACGTTGATAATATGGTGGAACCCGACAAGTACGGATAGCAGTTTTCAAAGCAGCGCAAGTAGCTGGAATATTATTCGGATATAATCTACAATGTTCAGACCACCACACACATGCAAAACTAGTGAAAGCACAAAGCGTAGCACAACACGTCTCTCCTTGGGTTATTGTAAACATGTAAAACGTTGTTCACTTTCTAACTCCCAAGTAAGATATATATCAGGAAGAAATCTACCCTCAAATGGTGGAATATTCAATTTCATTTTAGGAAGATGGTCATGATCTCGTACCTAAGCTAGTAGTGTAGCCCTACCATTGCAATTATATGCCTGTGGACGACCTGGTCCTGGTGGTTGCACGTAGTTCCGATTTTGATCTACCTCATCCTCGTAATCGCCCGCATAATCGTCATCCTCCTCAGCACCAGCAACAGCAGTAGCAGGAGCCAAAAAATCATCAACAATGGTGTAGAAGCACCAGAATTTTGACCAAGCTCAAGGGGAACGCGTAGTGCTCGTCCCACTTGATTTGGAAGGCAACGTTGTTGTTGTTGTAGAGGTGCCACAGGTGTAGCCGGCGGTGGTTGTGGAAGACGCGTGAGCAATTCATTAAACTTGTTATCGAGTTTCGTTTCAAACGTCTTCTCAATGCGATCTATATTCTCCATGGCCTCTTCAAATCTTTTTAGCACATCTTGCACCTATCGACTCATCATTTGCTGAAATTTATCATGTAGCTATTTGTTCTTCATGTTCTCCCAATCAGTCTCATTGGCTTGTGATCCTGCCATGGTTAGCAGTAGTAGAAACACACAAGAATATGATCCTACAGACTACTAGGAAGTGGTGGTGGTGGTAGTGTGTTACAGATCCTTCAAGCGAATCTCAAATTCTTACCAGTTCTTACCCAGCAGGAGGTGGTGATCGGCAACCTTTGTAGTCAATACTCTCAAAGCTTGGATAGAGCGATGGCCAGGGAAAGTCAGATGCACGACCTAGATATATGTGGAGCTGGGAAGGCTTATGATATGGTAGCAAAAAGGTTCAGAAATAATCGATTCAGAAATGCAAAGTTGAATAAACGCTCAACAACGGTACTGTGCTGGTCCTAGGCTAGACCATACTAGAGACGCAAGCCAAGAACACTAACAAAATCACGGCACTGCACGTAATCAATGGAGGAGCAATCTTTGATTTTTTTCCTCTTTTTTTGCGCTCCTCTTTTTTTTCGTGGACTGCAGGTAGGAAGAACATACTCGATCTAAACTATGAAAAACTATAAAATCTCACCGATCAACCTGGAAATCTGATACCACTTGATAGAGGGAAAGGTGTCCTGTCTTTCGATGAGATAGTGATTATCATTTCGGGGGAGTAGACTATGACGATCCGAATAAGTACGTGCGAAATTACATGGGCCTTGGGGGAGGGATCCGAAACCAACCCAATCTCTTCTTTCCCCACAAATATGGACTCTAAAAACAGCCTATACTTATGTATTTCGAAATTACATGGGCCTCGCCCAATAATAAGGTGACGCAGCACCTATAATAGCATCTGGACAAAATTTGTGAAGTGGCATCTTGTATATTTCGTCCAAGACTTCATGCACTCATTACGGTGGCTTCAATGTCCTGAAATCATCACTTGGAACTTCATTCTTGTGTCCCTTGCACATGTCATTATCTCCATGCTTGTTCTTCCTCCCATGTTCATCCTTCTCCAAGCTAGCCCTTCATTTGTAAGCAAAACAAATGTATCCAATTTAGGCAGCATCATATTCTCATGAACACTAGAATCATTACCAAGAAACAAAAGTACCTGGTAATTTAATTGGCGTGCACGAGCTCTAGTAATTAGTCCAGTATGTATAGTAGCAGGGGCTGTGGGTGTAATAATGGTATTGATGTCCTCATCACAAGGTGAACCCGGCCACTTTCTTCCAAGTACAGTTTCATGTAGCTTCCAGTACAGCCGCATGCTACTATGGGCTCTGTCTTAGCTTAGTACTAACGGGAAACCCTACCCCAGGACCGCCATCGAAGAGATGCCATTGTGCCTAAGTTGCGGGTGGCATGGTCAGTATAGGGGGCTGTTACGGAAAGGCTTCGTCGCAGTCTCCTCCTAGTCGTGCACCCAAGTGTGTAATGATAAATGGGGTTGATTGTGTCATGTGGGGAACATGTATGACCTCTGCAGAGGGTTAAAGCTAATTGATTATACGTGCTCCCAGTTACGGGCAATTTTGAGCAACTGAAGACTTGGACTGAAGAAGAATTTCCATTCTCTTCTCTAAAAGTCTATTTTAAGGGTTAATGTTGAGGAATGAGCATAGTGAATGTGTTTCACTTAAACTTTATGTATGTTTTAAACTAATTTGGAGAATGAGCACTAGTGAGTACATCCAGGTGTCTCACTCCTACCTTTTATACTAAAAGCTATTCTTATTTCAAAAGAAGTTTACAAAATTTAGTATAGAAGAAAATTGACTTTATGCAAAGGAGAACCTCCACCAATACTTACCCTGCATAAATATTATGTTAAACTTTCCTTGGCAACTTGTGAGTACATTTGACGTACTCATCTGCACCTGTCATGTGCAGATCTCTACAGAGTAAAAGGCGATAGGGTTATGGTCTACACTCAATGAGCCAAGTGGCGTTGATGGAGCCCAAACTTAGCGACTACGTATAATTCCCCTGTATTATGTGCCAACATCGAGCTGTGCCAATGGTATGTATTTGTTTACTTCTGGATCTACTGTTGTAGTAAAATGATGTATGTTTTACTGATATTCATTCTTATAATTGTGTGTGCTAGCTACAATCCAGGGATAACATAGTAAGCACAGAGACTTGGATTTTACCAAATCCGGGTCGTGAAAAATGGTATCAGAGCATACGTTGCTTGTAGGACATGACCCTAGAAAATGGCTTTGGAGATAGGAATACCTTGATAGGAAAACTTATACTTTCAATAGTATCGATAGGCATTCTTGTACCCTCTTGTTTTCTTTCTTGCCTTCTTTCAAAAACTTAGATGATCAGCCTCCTAGACTCCAATGGTCTTGACATCGATATGGATTTTCAAGAGACTGAAGCATACTAAAATAAGGGCATCTCCAATATTGAAGGTTACATCCAAGAGATAGAAGAAGAACCATAGACACTCAAGACTAAGATGGCTATGTGGAAGGTGAAGACTACCCCTGTCATGAAATACCCAACACAATTCTAGTAGCATCCTAGCCCACCATGAGAGTTGTGAAATAAACGAAAGAGTGTGAGTAGCATACCTGGCCATTCCAATTTATGTGGATGAGGGTACCATTGGAATTTTTTGAATGAAATCCATGTGTTAATTTGGAGCATTATTGGAGTTCTTCGCCATAGATTTGAATTTTTTTTGTCATTTGAGTTGTGTGAATTAAAATCTTCCGTTATTAGTATACAAATTCCGTAGGCATGTACTATTTATGAAACCTTGAGCGTTGCAAGTTATGGATGATTAATGGAAGGCCTTCATACGGGTGAAGAGTCACACACCGAAGACTTTCAAGAAATACAGGATTGAAGACCTCGTTGCGAAACCATAGTAAACAACACTATTATAAAGGTTAGAAAATGAATAGATATGGGTTGTCCAATGAATGATTGTATGTGCATTCTTTCTCCTTGCTATACAAAACTCTATCTCCTCTCTGACCAAACCTTAAACCCCATAGATGGACTAAATTATTTTGATGGGAGAAGTGACACCTTCATAAGTAGAAGAATGGATTTGGAATATAGAAAGAGTAATAAAAGATGCCAAGTTAAAACCAAAGAACAAGGTGGAATATGCTTTAGGATATTTCATTAGAGAGGCTAACACTTGGTGGACGAAGATGCGTATAGACATCAATAAAACCCAAAAGGCAATTACTTGATAACAATTCAAGAAATTTGTACTTCAATCTTGTCTTTTCATTCAGGATCACAAGAAAACAAGTGAAGATGTGAGGAAATTTCTGTTATTTCGCGGATGCAGGTTTAATGCAAATCATGTAGGATCATCGCCACCCAAAGAAGTTTTATTAGCTTTGTAGGTGAAGACCTCTTTAAGAGGAGTGAGAAAGATCGAGTGTTACAATACGTGATTCACCTATCAACCTAAGAAGTAATGATTTTAGTACCGGGTGAAATTGATCACCATACCAGAGACTCTTGTTATATACTTTCGAATGTTTGACTAGTAAATCTGAGAGAACTGAAACACTAGTTGAGTGTCGATACGACAAGCCTAAAATCATGGCATGGTAAGATGTATTACCCTTATAGATAGGCAACTGTGCCTCACGTAGATGGTACGATGAGGAAGAAACATGAAGGAGTTTTATCAGAAGCTATGAACCACCATGAGTGTCTCGGTAATAGATTTGGAATCTATGGATTTTCAGAGAAACTTTTCTTTCAGGAAAAGCCCGATTCTAAACCACAAAATCTTGATGAAGAACCATCATGGATAGAGGGATTGTGGAAAACTCCACAATTTTGTTTTTAAGGGTGGTATTACCGTAAGAACACCTTGGGAGGATAAACGAACCAATCAACAATTGGCTAAGACCAAGGATGGTGTCTAAAGCCTCAAAATATGTTGAAGTGACAACGGTATAAGGAATTGTACCAACTGAGTACAATCTTGCAAGCTGGAGGTGAAGAATAAATGTAAGCGTACGGATTCTATGAAATAACCCTGGGGAAACCCTAGGACTCCAACCCTAACTCTTTTCTTGCTAGCATATGCAAATCTCGAGGATGAGATTTCTTTCAAGGGTGGTAGTTTGTAACATCCCAAATCTTTCCAAATTTTGGAATGTTAATGAGAAGATAATATTGATTGAATTGCTATGATTTCTATGAGAAACTAAAACATTTTTGAGTCTTGTTTGAAATTTTTCAAAATATATTCCTTTTATTTGCTACTCCTATGAAATAATTTGAAACCATATTCAATATTATCAAGTGAGACTAAAATGACTTTCTGAAATATGCTGGTTGAATATTGAAGTTCTTTGAATTTTTGAGTCCATTTGAAATTGTATCTTATTTGGAGTTTTTCATGCCATTTAAACATTTCCAAATTATTAGAATAAAATTTATGATGTCAGATAATGTGACTTCTCCAAGATATATTTTAAAATATTAAATGATGCCCAACTATCATTTTCGTAAAGTGGCAAAAGTCTACAATTAAATTTGTGAGTAATTTAATTAAGTCCATAGAGCTTTTTTAAAATAATTATGTGCACAATAGAAATTTATTTGGTGCTCAAACTATGTTTACCCGAGGTAAAATATTATTTTCATATTTATTAAATTTTTTAATAATTATTTTGATTAAACTTCTTGTGCATCAAAATCCTATCAATTTTTTATAAAAAGTAAACCTTTTACTCTTGGGCTAAGCCCACTATGCCTTCTTCAACCAGAACCGTATGTACATAGCATATAGAGGAACCATGATAGCGCACACAATGCCACGTCCAGCGTCGCCCCTTCCTCTCCCTCACCACAAAACCCCTCTGAACGGACCCCCCTCAGGCTAACTCCTTCCCTTTCGTAACTCACACTAAACCATGCCCTAATGGCCACCTAGAGCAGAAGTAACGTTCGCCATTAACGCCATAATGTCAACAAACACCCCGCTCATCTCCAACCTCCCATGTATCTTATAAAAGGCACTATCCCCTCACAACTCTTTTCTCGTCCAAATCCATCTCGTGTCTTAGCTCTATCCCCACCCCATCAGCCATAATTTCTCGCCAGAGTAACTCGTTGCCGCTGCCATCCGTGCGAGATCCCCGCAAGCCCAAGGTGATCCCGACCACTTTCTTCTCCCCTTCTTCATAAAATTTTGTTTCCCACCTTATAGACATGGTAGAATCTTCGTAGGTGTTGTTAGGGTTAAGATCCTGACAATGAGTAATAGGGGTACGAATAAGGGGCAGAACCTAGCTACGGTGCAAGTGTAACACTTAGTGTTTAACGAGTTCGGGTCCCTCTCGGCGGAGGTAACAACCCTACATCTCGTGCCCAGAGGCTTTCTTTGATTTTATGGGTATGGTCACAGAGATTGAACATGCTTGGCTATGGAGAGGGGTGCGGCTTATATAGAGTGTGCCACAGCCCCATGTCTCCCACACCGCCGAGGCAATAAATGCCATTGAATGAGTCAGTTACTAGTGTAATGAGCCTCTACTACAACAGTTACAGGTAACGGTAGCTATAACTCTATTTAGTGGATAACTTAGGATTCCTCAACCGTTGCGGCTCCCACGACATCCTCTTATCCTCTATGTCCGAGTGGTGGTCCATCATCCGAGTGACTTGTTGTTCCTTGGATGAAGACACAATAGATTCTGGACTATAGGTTTACCCAGATGACCGGGTGTTGTTAATTGTCGAGAAAAACCCCGGTGGCATTCATTTTATCTCTTAGGGGAGATAGACTAGGGGCCCAAGTGAGGGCATGCCATCACAACCCGAGTGGCGACGCCGGCGTGTTGTCTGACTCTCCGGAGAGACGACATTCCGTATCTGATGGCAACGCTAGCGGAGGCCTTCTATGGGTCTAGGTTTACGAGTCATACGCCTTTGAGCCTACTGAGAGGGCCAAGTGAACCCGTGGAGGGGTGTCAAGCTCGTCATATAACATTCCTGAAGAAGACTTCAGTCTGTTGTTTAGCATGGCCGAGTTCACGGGTCCACGCGGAGGGTGGTCAGTCTGACTGACATGCATCCTTTAGGAAAGGGATCGCGGATAATCAATCGAATTGCTTCGACCCGGAAATATCGGGATTTGAATTTGTTTGTTCACGCGCAGAAGCGG
Source organism: Triticum aestivum (assembly GCF_018294505.1). Taxonomy (NCBI): domain Eukaryota; kingdom Viridiplantae; phylum Streptophyta; class Magnoliopsida; order Poales; family Poaceae; genus Triticum; species Triticum aestivum. The sequence goes on along the minus strand of NC_057801.1, from coordinate 318,503,530 downwards.
TAACGTCCTGTGCTAGTGGGAAAGTGGGGTCGTGGTTCCTCAATTTTCACGCACAACTTCCAACACATGCTGCACCCGCTCTATGCAAAGCCCCGTCGAACGGGCCGTCGATCTAGAGATCCGTGGTGGGAGAACCGGCTCGAGATTCGTCCAGTGATATAAAAGATCCGGGGACAGAGGTCAAGGCCTCAGATCCCATTTCTCCTACTCCAACTCCTGCGCTCCTCTCTTCCACTCAAGCGCACAACGAAGGAGAAGGGCTCCACGGCCAAGGTAGAGAAGGTGAAGAAAGCAGGGAAGTCTTCCTCCTCTGGTTCTAGCGCGGTGGTCGGAGGCGCGTTGGGGGATTGGACCCCGTCATGCGTCACGGCTCACCGGTTGGAGGAGCTTTAAGAGGAGGGGCTTATTCCGCGCGATGGGTGGCATCGCGCGGGTGCGGGCGAGGTTGAACCGGCACCGCAGGAGGATGAGCGGGTACTACTTGTCACTCATGTCGCGCGGGGCTTCTCCATGCCTCCTCATCCTTTTTTCTGAGCGTTCCTTGACTATTTCGGTGCGCAACTCCATCATCTCCCCCCAACACCATTATCTATCTTTCAGCATTCATCTCCCTTTGCAAGAATTTCCTGGGCTGCCACCCTCACCTGGGCCTCTTCAAGAACATCTTCACTTGTCGGTCGATGACCATCAAGAAGGATTCGTCAGTCGGTGCGAAGACCCACGTCACTCAGTTGTGTGGGGGCTTGGGTATCCAAGTCTGGGGGGAGCGCCTTCCCGAAGATGAGTTTCCTCGATTCTGGCAAGGGGTGGTAGGGGACATGGTTTTATTGTAGACATGTTCCCAGCGGCACTAACCAGTCGAATCTCCCACCGTTCTCGATAGAGAGGGTGAGGGCCCCTGAGCCCCTTTCGGTGGAAAAGGTGGATAAGACGGAGGTCGGCATCTTGGCCACCACACTGGTTGGAGTCATGAACGCCGATGTGAACGGCATGGACTGCTGAAGACTTTCCTCACTCAGCAGATCCAGCCGTTGCAGGCCCACCCCATTTGGTTATATGAGGCGCCGAATGACCCCACCCGAGTGCACCCGGGGGATCTTGATGAGAAGGATGTGGGGTCCAAGATCAAGGCCATCACATGCACTCGAGACAACCTGCGGGGAGTCAGGCTGGTGCCTGCCTACTCCAGAGAGCTACTATTGACCGTCTAGGTAAAGCTCTTCTGCCCAACCAACTTGCTGGTACATTGCGTTTTGTGTATCTGATTTCAGGGTCTTGGTGTGTTCGCTCCTCAGGAATTCCAGAACATGATATCCAAAATCCCAACAGTTGATCGGTCACCTGAAGACATGGTGAGTGATTCTGAGCGCCGCTTCTCAGAAGAGGACAAAGACGATGATGACGATGACGATGAGGAGGAGGAGAGTGATGAGGACGTGAGCATGGAGGATGGGGAGGAGGCCGAGTCCTCTCCGTCCTATGAGGGCCCCATGTAACCCCGCACAAAGGCACAGCATGATCTGAGTGGCAAGGTCGGAGGGGCATCACAACCGACTGCTTTGGGGCAGACAACTCGCTTCTCTAAGCGTGCGTGCGCCAAGGCTGGGAGCTCGGCTGAGAAGTAGCCAAAGCTTCCCAAGTAGGACTCCGCAAAGCCTCAGAAGGCTGCGGTGCCTCGGATCAGGGTGGCGGTTCCTGTGGCTTCGACGTAAGTATCTTTGTTGATTCTTTGTTTTTTTTTTGTGCTGATCTGGTTGATGATCGAGTGCTATTTGAATCTTGTAGCAACGAAACCTTGACAACTTTAGCGGACCCACACACCCGCAAGCCAGGTCCGAGCGATGTTGATGCAGTGGATGCCAGCACCTCCAAAGGTACGTTGCAACTGAGCTCGATGGTTAGGTCTTCTCCGACTAAACTCTAATAATTTTCTTTGTTCATATATTCGTGCATCCCAACCAGAGATCATCCAGCTGGATGATGACGAGAAGCTCGACCCGCCCAATTCGGATGCCATCAGGGAAGGAGCGTCGAGTGCTGACGTGTCCATGTTGGACGCTTCCCCTCGCCAAGTGGCCCGCGTGTCTCCGGCGAAGGCTATCGCAAGTGCCGTAGGGCCGAGTCCGGTGGCTCAGGGCGGCCCGACGCCTTCAACCGCGGTGGTCCCGACCGCTGTGTCTACTCAGGCCCCTCTGAGTGGGTCGGTGATGGTTCCGGCCCCGAGGCCTGCGTTTGTATCTCCATCGGCCCCAGCTACCTCCTTCCCCCTATACCATGTCCTGAAGACTAGGTGGGGGCGGGCAAGGAGGCTCTGATCCAGGTGGGCTTGATGTGTGACCAACTGAAGGGGGCTTACGATGCTAGTGCGGTGCTGTAGACTAACGTCTGAGTAAGTACCATTGTGAGTATGATTCCCAGTCAAAGTTTTTTCTTTTTCCCATGGTGAGGTTTATGTTAGCGGGTTTGCGCAGGGCACAACCATTGGGTGTTTCACAGACCAGTGGAGGCACACTAAGTGCACCCACTGCGTGTAGTCCCCGAGGCTCCTGTCGACTAGAAGCACTCATCAGGAGGCTTTTTGTTTTTTCTGTATTCACTTGAAACCTAGCCAGAGCGTGTTCAAGTTGACACGATCCAGTGGGGGCACGCTAAGTGCACCCACTGGGTGTAGTCCCCGAGGCTACCATCGACTGGAGCAGTCGGCGGTAGTCTTAGAACTTGCGGATTTTTCGCCCAGAGGTTGTCTATAGATTTATTTATTTTTTAGCTCATCGACGAGTCACTTTCCAGTGGGGGCACGCTAAGTGCACCCATAGGTGTAGTCCCTGAGACAGCTGTCGATTGCGAGCAATCGGTGGCGGTCTTTAGAACTATTGCTAGGCGTTAAGGATGCCCGGCAACACCCGTATGCTGGCAAGATAATAGGTTGAACCTTCTCCATTGCTGACTCGGAGGTCAGCCGAATGAAGCAGGTCATCTTGTGTTGTTGTCTTCTATCTTCATCATCGACTCATGGGCCGACCGAGTGAGGGTAGATCATAGGGTACTTCAGGATTTGGTATTGGTCAAGCTTGTTCCCGTCAAGGGTGTGTGGCTAAGTGGGTAGCCCAAGAGTACTTCAAGATTTGGTATTGGTCAAGCTTGTTCCCGTCGAGGGTGTGCGGCTGACTCGGTAGCCTGAGGGTACTTGAGAATTTGGTACTGGCCAAGCTTGTTCCCGTGAGGGTATGCGGCCGAGTGGGTAGCCCAAGAGTACTTCAAGATTTGGTACTAGTCAAGCTTGTTCCACTCGGTACCTCGGGTATTTCGGGATCTAGTATTGGTCTAACTTGTTCCTTCTAGTGGTGCTCGTCTTGGTGTTTACGGGTGAATGCTTTAGTTTCTCCTTTAGATCTTCTGACTAATTGTTTCTTGCATGTTGTAGAGGACTTGTGAGTTGGGATCCCACTACGCCACAATGGAGAAGGAGGTGACATCCCTTCGACTCGATCTGGAAGCTAAGAAGCTAAAGAGCACCCGACTTGAGAAGGAGAAGAAAGCTCTGGGAAGTAATCCATTTCCTCCCTCTAGTGATTGCATATTGTTCTTACCTTTTGATCTGAATCACTCCGCTTCGACAGATGTTCATAGCGAGAACACCCAACTCGTAACCAGGTTCAGGACTTCTATTTCTTTAGAAACCATAAAGCAGGCTCTGGAGAACAAGGACAAAGACCTGGCGATGGCTTAGAAGGAGGCCAGGACCAAGCCCAAACTTGCTGATGAGAAGCTTTCTTAAGTCGGCAAATTGGAGGAAGAGGTCAAGGACATCAAGACCGCCATCACTACTGCCAAAGGTGACTCTTCCGAGTGGAGGAAGAAATGTGAAGATCAAGCCATTGCCTTTGGGCAAGAGAATCAGATGCTGGAGGAGAAGGTCAAGCAGCTGACTAAAAAGAAGAACACCCTGGAAGCACATATCAAAGAAGTTTGCAAGGAATTCAGTGAGAAGCTTGCTGGTAAGTTCTCCTTTGACCGAGAGAAATCCATATGCCACCAAATTTTCTCCAGTCACTTGCTCACTTATTCTTTCCTCCAAACAAAGCACTGCTGCAACTAGGAGATGGAGCTGGAGAGGCTTGAGAGGGATGTAGATCCTTCCAGGTCACTCGTTGCCAACAAAGAAGCCCTTGCCATCCTCCGACTTGAAGACCGTTTGGAGAATGTGCTGGGCTATATCACTTGGACCCGAGGTGCCTTGGGACGTATCGACAAGGAGCTGCAACCGTGCGAGTAGAGTCAGATGGAACTAGAGTCAGTCATGACAAGGCTGAATGAAGTCCCCGCCCGGCCAAAAGCTTGGAAGAAGTCGACAGCTGGGAGTGGTGCTCACATGGCATTGTCTCTTGTCACGTTCATTGTAGGAACATGGACGAGGAGAAGCTGAAGGGCCTGCGAGTGGTGAACAAGAAGAACCTCAAGTTTGAGGATTTCATGTAGACCTTCGCCGAAGCCGCCACACGCATTGTCGACGAATCAATCTGGAGACCTTTGTTGAGCCAGCTAGCCCTTCGCCTAAGGCCTAAAACACTTGGTTAAGTTTCCCCCGGAACGTCAGGTGGATGATGTAATCAAATACTTTGCTGAGCTTCGGGCTCATTTTGCTTTTGAAATATTCAGATTGAATCTTTTATTCGAGAACCTTCAAGTCTCTATTTGCTTCTGGCATCTTGTTAGACTTAGGCGAAAGCTGCTTCGCGGCTAAGTCCCCAAGTGTGGAGCAGATCCTCACTTGGATTTTATTTTTAACTTAGGCAAAAGCTTGTTCGCAGCTAAGCCCCCGAGTGTGGAGAAGATCCCACTCGGATTGTATTTTTAACTTAGGCAAAATCTGGTTCACAGCTAAGCCCTCGAGTATGGAGCAGATCCCACTCGAATTGTTTGTTTAACTTAGGCAAAAGCTGGTTCACGGCTAAACCCCCAAGTGTGGAGCAAATCCTCACTCGAATTCTCTTTTAACTTAGGCGAAAGCTGGTTCGTAGCCAAGCCCCCGAGTGTGGAGCGGATCCTCACTAAGATTTGTTTTCTAACTTAGGCGAAAGCTAGTGTAAAGATTTGCCCCCGAGTGTGGAGCGGATCCTCACTCGAATTCTCTCCTATCTACACCCACTGGAGGTGTGTTAGTTTCCGAATGCAGTTAGTCACCTAAGTGAAAAAATGTGACTGTGGGTCGAACCAAATGATATACGGAAAAAGAAAGGCTTTTATTCATCTAAGTACATTCGGATTAACTATTACAAAGGAGAAAAAATAGGTGTAAAACTTGCGGAGCAAATCCCCTTCCAATCTCTTGGCTCTTCTGTATCTTTGGCGAAGTTGTAGAGTTGTATCCTCCATTGTGTAGGACCTTTGATTTGGCGAATGGCCTCTCCCAAGGGGGTGCTAGCTTGTGAGGCTTCTGTTGATCCACTCAGAGGACCAGGTCTCCTTTCTGGAAGGCCCACCCTATGACGTGTCTGTCATGGTAATGACGCAAGTCTTGCTGCTACAAAGTCGATCTTACAAGTGCTAGCTAACGCCCCTCCTCCAAAAGGTCGAGGCCATCCTGCCATGCCTCTTCGGCTTCGGCTTCCGAGTAAAGATCGACTCAAGGAGAATTGTGGAGCAAGTCACATGGTAAGACTGCTTCTGACTCGTACACCATGGAGAACGGGGTGCGACTAGTGGAATGGTTTGGGGTCGTTTGTAGGCACAGAGGACTGACGGTAGATTGGTCACCCAGGGCCCCGCTGCATGAGTTAGGTCACGCATGAGGTGAGGCTTCAACCCTTGAAGGATGATCCCGTTCGCTCTCTCGGCTTGACCATTCGACTGCAGGTGCACCACGCAGGCATAGTCGACCCGAGTGCCTTGGGTGTAGCAAAACTCACGGAACTCGTCAGAGTCGAAATTAGATCCGTTACCGGTGATGATGCTGTGAGGGACTCCAAATCTGAAGATTATCTCTTTGATGAACTGAATGGCAGTGGCAGAATTCAGCTTCTTTATTGGCTTTGCCTCGATCCACTTGGTGAACTTGTCTACTACCAACAATAGGTGCACGAAGCCACTTTCCCCGGTCCAAACAGGGCCGACCATGTCGAGTCCCCAGAAGGCGAACGACCAAGTGAGGGGGATAATCTTCAGGGCGAATGCCGGCTTGTGAGACTGATTCATGTAAAACTGGCACCTGACACGTTGATCCACTATGTCCCGGGCAGCTTCATTGGCTCGGAGCCAATAGAACCCGACTATGAATGCTTTGGTGACCATGGTCTGAGAGGATGCATGCTGTCCACATGTTCCCGAGTGAATCTCCTGCATAATTTGTTGCCCTTCCAATGGTGATATGCATCAGTGAGTGACTCAAGTTGTGCTTTTCTGGTACAATTCGTCTCCCATGACGGTGAAAGCCTTAGACTGACGGATGATCTACTGAGATTCATCCTCGTCTTCTGGGAGCTCCTGTCGGAGAAGGTTTGCCAAGTACAGTTCAGTCCACTCGGGGTATGATAACAAGGATCTCTTGGACCAGGTCGATTATTGCTCGATGTCTATTTCAGTCGGATTAGAAGGTCCGACTGGATGTGGGGGCTCTTCCACAAAAGGATCTTCCCTGATTGTGGGCGAGTGTAGGTGGTCCAGGAACACATTGTTGGGTACTGTCTTCTGGGTTGAATCCATCTTGGCCAAATCATTAGTCGCTTGGTTCTTGAGGCGTGGCACGTGATGGAATTCGAGCCCTTCAAAGTGCTTCTCCAGTATTCTGATGGCATTGCAATAGCTAGTCATTGTCAGGCTGCGAATATCCCACTCCTTCATGACTTGCTTGAACACTAGATCTGAGTTGCCGTAGACCATCAGTCAGCGAATTGCTAGAGAAATTGCATTCGCAGCCCATACAGGAGAGCTTCGTATTTGGCTTTGTTGTTGGAGGAGGCAAAGTGAATCTGAAGCACATAACTGAGTCAGTCACCTTTAGGGGACACCAAGACCACTCCTTCCCCGGAGCCATGGAGAATCTTGGAGCCATCAAAGAACATCATCAAGTGTTCGGGGACACTCGGTACGGGTTGTTCTTACTCAATCCATTCGGTGAGGAAATCTACTAGGGCTTGTGACTTGATGGATTTCTTGGCTTCAAACTTGATGTCCAGCGGAAGGGCCCACTTAGCCACTCGACCTGTGGTGTCTTTGTTGTTTATGATCTCAGACAGAGGGGCGTCACTTACTATAATGACCGAGTGTTCTTGGAAGTAGTGCTCCACCTTCTTTGCAGTTAGGTAGATCCCATATACTACCTTCTGATAGTGCGGATACCTTTGCTTGGAAGGGGCCAAGACTTTGGAGATGTACTAGACTGGTCATTGGAGCTTGAAGGTTTTTCCATATTCTTCCTGTTCCACAGTGAGAACCATGCTAACAACTCAGCTAGTGGCCGCGATGTATAGGAGCAAAGGATCCTTGCTGCTCGGAGCAGCTAGCACTACCTGGATGGAAAGTAGCGCTTTAATTTCCTGGAACGCAGCCTGCGCTTCGGGAGTCCATTCAAACCTATCAGACTTCTTCATCAATCGGTAAAGCGGCAAGGCCTTTTCATCAAGTCTCGAGATGAACCTCCTCAAGGCAGCCAAGCACCCTGTGAGGCACTGTACGTCGTGGAGACGCTTTGGTTGCTTCATTCGGACGATGGCTCCGAATTTCTCTGGATTGGCATCAATCCCACATTTGGAAACGAGGAAACCGAGCAATTTGCCCGTGGTTACATGATACATCCATTTTGCATCATGTTTACCTACTGTTATTTACTAAGTTTTTATGCATAATAAATATTTTGGAGTAATTCTAATGCCTTTCCTCTCATAATATGCACGGTTTATCCAAAGAGGGAGAATACCGGCAGTTGGAATTCTGGACCTGGAAAAGCTACGTTAGAGTTACCTATTCTGCACATCTACAAATGAGCTGAAAATTTACAGAGAATTATTTTGTAATATATGAAGAATATTGGAGCAAATAACTACCAGAGGGGTGTCGTGGTTCAACACGGTCACCTGTGGGGCCATCGGCCCCTTGTGGTTGGGCAAGGGGGAAGGACGCGTTGCACAAAGAGCAAAGGATATAGAGCAGCACGGCAGTGATGACACATGCAGTGGTTACCCAGGTTCGGGCCACCGCAAGGTGTAAAACCCTACTCCTGCTTTGGTGGATTGATGAGAGGACTGTGGTGGAGACGTGGTGCTCAAGCCTGACAACGTTGCCATGGAACAAGAGCAGCTACACATGTATGAGTGTACAAGGGTCCAAATCCTTTCTAAGGTTGCCACGACCCTCTTCTATAGGTCAAGGGGTTACCACAATGGCAAAACAGTCATTATCCAGCGATTAGATAGCCATAGTGCTATCATACCTAACTCTATAGATAGGACAAGGTGCATTAAATGCACCGCTTAGCGTCACGTCGTGGGTCTAGCCCGGCAAGCCTTGTCGTCCTATTCAACCACCTTCTCACCTGCCTGCATGACACACCTCTTGACAGGTGTCATTTAGCGGTGATCTTCCTCGGAAATGGTTGCCCCGTGCCAAATGACAACCACTTTATCACTCGTGGGCTCGACGCTGCACCGATGGGTGACTAGCATTGCTGTGAGGTGGAGCCTTGGCGGGGAAGCGGGCCGCTGGCATCCCGGCAACCCTTGGCAGGGAGGTCTTGGGACTTGTCTTCGGGTGACCTCGACCTTGCCAGGCTCGCCTTCCCGACAAGGGTGGTTTTTCCTTAGTGATATCTTATTCCTTCGGTTTGTCTTGGTCTTCTTGATCCGCCCTTTGATTTCTCAAAGAGCTATCTCTTTTGCTTGGCTTTCTCTTGGATGTTGTAACCTTGCCCTTGAGCCTTTGTACAGTTTGGGCAACATACACCAGGGTTTGTTGCACAGACAGGAGCCCCCGGGCATGGCTCGAACGCGCTGCCTAGCGTCGTTGGGGTAGGCCCTATCTGGTACACGGGAGAAGAATTTGTGGTGGCTTATCCCTTGAGATTTTCTTTGCTTCTTCATTAATCGGTGCTTTAGTCAGTTTTTGGATTTCCTGCGCGTCATGCGAGACGTTATGGGGGATTTTTAAGCCATGACCCATGGCTACCCACATCCCACATTTGGCGGACAATAACTGCCATGACTCTAGCTTCTCTGCTCCTAGCGTTGCCGCCACGTATACTGCATGCATTGTGCAGGATTGGTGGCTGACGCGGAGGGCGTAAAAATGTGTGCCATGGCAGAAAGCCAGATGCCATGGATTGGCGCTGGGGTTGGCCTTGATTCCAAGAGCCGTTGATGGTGCGAGGGAGCCGGGTTGGTAGAGTGGGGCGGTTGCCTCTCCTGAGTGAGGAACCAGCCCCCGGCCCATTTGCCCGTAAAAGGGGGATGTAGGCTAGGTGCCGGCTCACACCTATCTCTTCCCTGTTTCTTCTGGAATCAATCATGGTGAGGGGTAGAGGGTGCATCGGCACTCCAGTAGCGGCGACGAGGGCTTCTGCTCGATAGTGCCTCCCTCCTCCTATTGGGGATGAAGAAGTAGAACACGTTGTGAGGGACCGCAGCGCTCTGGGTCGAGGAGGACGGGGCGGTGCGCTAATCGCACCTCTTCCAGCCGTCCAGGATCTGAATGAAGGCCACGTCGGGAACCAACCGGTGGAGTTCATTGTCAAGCTGTCAGGGCCTCCACGCAGCCGCCTTCGGCTTCCCACTCCATTTGCAAGACGGATGGAGGTCGGACAGCCGTTGAGGCTGAGGCTGCACATGAGGGGCTACTTTAATGGCAGCATGCGGGAGGATATGGAGTTACCCGCTCCTCATGTCATGCTTCTCTGGCGTGGCTGGAAGACTTCTGCTTGTGCCCACAGCTTGGCGGCCTGGCACGTCCTCCATTTCAAGTTAAGGGATGCCACCCTGCTCTCTGTCAAAGTCTTCGGACGCTCGGGTGCTCGCTTAGGGTGGTGCACGGAGAGCTCGACTTACGATGAAAGCTCTTCTCGAGCGATAGCGGAAAGGAGGATAGTGACAGTGATGACGACAGCACCGACGGGGAGGACGATAGCTCTGACTCTGGCTGAACATCAGCCGCACCATCATCGTCAAGCGATGTCACCACCATCAGCACCTACATCTCCTGCCTAGTGAGGCAATTTTCCAGGGAGTTGGATATGGAGGTGCAGATGGTGCCTCCGGCTCCTCCAGCAGCCTTCGAGCTAGGCACCGACTGGCTTCCTCATGGGCTCCGGCTTCGTTCACCCTACCGCATCCTGGTGGCCCTGGTGCCGGTGACCATGGCATCGCCTAGTCTCTCTCCCCATCCACCACCTTCGTATGCACCCTCCCGACCTTGTCAGGCTCCATCACATGAGCCTTGACAGGGTCAGGCTGGGTTTCTGCCCAGGCGCTCCTTTTGCCCTCTTCGCCTCCCGTCGTAGTTCCTAGGAGGAGGGGGACAAGAAAGTGATTATGGGGCACATATCTTTTTTTAGTCTAAAATGTGTAGGCACTTGCCAAACTTTAGTCTTAAATATGTAATTTATTTTATCCCTGTTTGTGTTCTGTAAGATCTGAACTTGTTTATCCGCATATTAATGAAAAAAGACAAGCCTTGTCGGGTACTTGTGCATGTACCATGTCCATGCAGAGGTGAGATGCCTCTATACATTTAAGTAAAGAAGTTTTCTCCAGCAAGCTATCCTACCGGTTCCTTTCTTTTATTTTCGCGGGGCTTAGCCTGCCGGGCTCAAAACTATGGAAAGGGACCAGCCCCTCGTCAAACCTCCATCATCAAAGGACACTACAACCACCTTGACCGAAGCAATGTTCGGGAAAAAGGATGGGAGCATGCACCTATGTTTCGAAGGTGATGAGGTTTTCATATGCACAAGTTTTCACTTTACAAAACATGTATGGACAAGAAGGAACATATCTGTTTGGCTTGTCGGGGACCGATATGTAGGCTTGTCTCTGTTTCTTCTCTTCAGGACCGAGTCTGTGGCAAGAGCCCTTCAGTTAAGTGCAGAGGAAAACAATGCTACATATGCCCTTATCTACCTGATCATGCCATGTTTATGATATACATGCAAGTTTTTGGGGTCACCAGCGGTTTGTTTATTTATCTGTTGCTCAGGGTCTGCGTCTGGCTTTGTACAAAGGGTTACATGCAACATCGACAAGGCTTGTACAAAAGGGTGGCTGCCGGGCAGGGCCCGATAGCCGTGCCTCGTGGGTAGAACTTACGGAGATGCTCAATCTTACATGAGTTTTGCAACGGAATGTCATCTCCAATCTCCAGACGGACTGCGCCGGGTCTGGTGACTCGTACTACCTAGTAAGGGCCTTCCCACTTTGGCGTCAACTTGTTTGTACCCTTGGCACACTGAACATGCCTAAGGACAAGGTCGCTTTCCTCAAGGCTCCGGGCATGAACCATGCGGCTGTGATAGTGACGTAGGGCTTGCTGGTAGCGTGCAGCACACGTAGCAGCCCAGAGATGGTTCTCCTCGAGGAGCACGTCATCGTCATGCCGATGTTGCTCCTGCTCTACTTCATCATTGGCAAATACTCGAGGTGACCCGTATATGAGTTCCGTGGGGATCACTGCTTCTGCCCCATAGACTAGGGAGAAGGGAGTGTGGCCAGTGGCTCGATTTGGTGTCGTACGGAGGGAGAAAGAACCACCGGCAACTCATGAATCCAGCACCTGCCACACTTCTACATCCTAGCAAATGTTCTTGTCTTGAGTCCTCGCAGCACTTCAGCGTTCGCCCTCTCAGCTTATCTGTTGCTTCTGGGATGGGCAACAGAGGCAAATGAGACCTTGCTTCCAAGGGGTTGAATGTATTGCATGAAGGCACGACTTGTGAATTGGGTGCCGTTGTCAGTGATGACTCTGGCGGGTACTCCGAATCGGCACACTAATCCCTTCAAAAACTTGATAGCTCACTATGCGGTTACCTTCCTCATGGGCTCCACTTCTGGCCACTTTGTAAACTTGGCGATGGCAACGTACAAGAATTCAAAGCCCCCAGTAGCACGGGGAAAGGGGCCCAAGATGTCGAGCCCCAGACCACCATGACAAAGGTATCATCTGGATTGCTGGACCAGGCTGATAGATATTCTTGGACTGGAACTAGCAGGCTTCACATTTGGTGACTAGCTCAATTGCATCTTGGAGGGCCATGGGCCAGTAGAAACCTTGTCGGAAAGCTCTTCCAACCAAGGCCCTTGATCCAATATGGGAGACGCACATGCCTTTGTGTATCTCTGCCATCAGTTCCTTCCCCTCTTCCCGGCAAATGCACCTCAATTTCACACCATTGGGCCTCCTTCTGTATAATGTGTTATCGATGAACTGATACATACTGGAAGTTCTCATGTTTGGAGGTAATGGACTATGTGCCGCTCCCAAGTTGGAGCCTGAGGCTCGACAACAAGGATCTGCGGTACCTCCTCATTCATGGGAGCACGTGCCTCAACCACAAAAACTGGTAGTTTGGCGGGAGGGTGCTGCTCACCAAGCAAAGTGGAGTTGTTCCCGCCAGCCTCTCTGTTGGGGGCTTCGGGAAGCTCTACCGAGAGAGGCTTGACGGAGTCCAATTTCCTCCTCTTTCTGGCCATTGTCGACGGGGATACGTTGGGTTGCATTAGATGGAGAACAAATGTCCCTGGTTCCATAGGAAGCTTTTGCACAGTGCACTTTGATAGATGATTAGCAATGCTGGTTTCCGCACATGGCACGTGCTTTGTTTGCAATCCATCAAAGTGCTCCTCCAGCTTTCTCACTTCCTACATTTATGCCTCCATGGATGGACTTTGATAATCCTTGTTCACTTGCCTTATCACAATTTGTGAGTCTCCACGAATGATCAACCTCTTGATTCCCAATTTCGTTGCGATCCTGAGCCCGACAAGGAGTCCTTCATACTCTACAGTGTTATTGGTAGCCTTCTCCTAGGGGAAATGTATTTGGACCACGTACTTGAGGTGTTCCCTAGTAGGTGCGACTAGAAACACGCCAGCTCCTACACCTTGTAGGGAGAAGATACCATCAAAGTACATGATCCATTCTTGGGGCCCTTAGTTGCCGGGGATAACTATTTCCGGCGCTTGTTCGTTAGGGGTGCACATCCACTCTGCAATAAACTCCGCTAGTGCTCTGCTTTGAATAGTTGATGTGCTCTCGAACTTCAAACCAAAGCTTGATAACTCCAAAGCCCATTCCACTATTCTGTCAGTGGTCTCGGGGTTCCTTAGTATGTGTTGCAAGGGGAAGTGGGTGACAACCGTGACCTCGTGGGCTTGCAAGTAATGGCACAGTTGCCTTGAGGCCATGATGAGGCCAAAGACCAACTTTTGCATGCCAAAATACCTTGATCTAGCCCCCTACAGTAGGGACCTGACAAATTACACTGGTCGTTGCACCACCTTCTTCCTTGCCGTGATCCTAGAATAGTCCCCATTGCCCCGCTCCTCTTTGGCCTGACTTGCATTTGACCTGCCGGGATGAGTTCACTTTCCTCTCCGGAGGGGAAGGTAGTCGCGGCTGCTTCTTCATCTACTTCCCGCTGCACCACCAGCACTACGCTAACCACTTGATTGGTTGCCACTAGGTATAGCAGCAACGGCTCTTGTGGTTTAGGAGCGACTAAGGTGGGAACGCATCAATCATAGCTGCTAGGTGGATATCTGGAATGTTCCTGTGCACCCGGCTGAATCTCTACATGTACTTCCGCAAAGTCTCTCCTTCCTTTTGTGTAAGGAGTTGCAAATCGGTAGGCTGCCCTGGTTCTTCATGGCCACTAGTGAAGGCACCAACAAACTCGTGACACAGGTCAGCCTACGACGAGATAGATTTCTCCGGCAAGTGCATCAGCCATGTCCTCAGGCTTAAGTGCCAAAGGGAAGTAGTTGGTGAATACCTTCTCATCTCTTCCTCCGGTGGCTTGAACAATGATGGTGTAGATGCTTAAGAATTTTGCCGGGTTCAGCCTTCCATCATACTTTTCCGGTATCTCTAGCTTGAACATATGGGTAGATGGCCAACGGACTTGCCACAGATCGCGGCTGAAGGCAGGACACCCAACCTCAAAAGGTAGGTATCTGTCCCCACCGGGCATGGGCTTGTCAATGTTGGGGCCATTGCGCCTATCAGACTGGTGGCGGGTTTCACGGCGCCAATCTATGGTGACATGCATGTCTTCCCTCTGCCTGTCTTCCATGACCTGCCATTGATCTCGACGGGCTCAAGGATCGGACGAAGCAGTTGACACCTTGTCGGGTTCTTGGTTGCCTAGCTTTGGTCGAGGCCCTCGCTCTAGATGTCGTGGGGGAGACTGCACCATAGGGTTGATCCCTTCTGCACGGCCGGCAGCTCGGGCCATTGTCGTTGCCTGCGGATGTTGTGGTGGATCCGCCCGCTGTGATCCTCCTGCCTCATCGAAAGCAATCAAACTTTGAATGGTGGCTCTCCATTCATCCATTTGATCGGCTGTTAGCGGGAATCTCAGCAGGAGCTAGGCTGGCGCCATGGCTTGGGAAGCAGTACTTGGCATGGATGATGATGCAGACCGAGATGTTGTCAGACTTCTGATGATACTGGTTGTGGCAGCGCCGTGGTCTCGTTGCTGCGAGCTGGTCGCTGTGGTGGCGTGACGAGGAGGAGGGTGTGCCTAGGAGTCGATGAGCCTGTTTGGCGCCCCATCTTGATAGCCTTGCCTTGGGGAAGGCACGTGCCCCGTAGCCACGCCCGCGGAGATAGCACCTAGCGCCCTTCAGCGAGGTGGACAGGCGGAGATAGAATATTCTCCCCACCTACGCCTTGTGGAGCGTGACCGCCGGGGTGTTGTTGATGATCTCCTCCTCTGGCGCCTCCTGCTCCTACTTCAGCTGCAGGGGGAATGATGATGGTGCCGCCTACACCAGTCGCGTCCCCCGCACCGTCCGTGTCCCCAGATACTACTGCAGCTCCCATGGGATCAACACTTGCATGTGAGGGGGCCTTCGAAGTGGAAGGATGGGCTGCTGTGCTGGACCTTTTCTTAGGCTCCATGGATGATGAAGCCGCCTATTAAGGAGATAGCAATGAAGATCAACATGCTGCTACGACCTCGGGTTCGCATAGGCGCTCTCCCTACCTTGCGCGCCAAAGATGTCGTGGTTCAACACGGTCACCTATGGGGCCATCGGCCCCTTGTGGTTCAGCAAGGGGGAAGGCGCATTGCACAAAGAGCAGAGGCCATAGAGCAGCATGGCAGCAACGACACAAGCAGTTCTTACGAATGTCTGGACTGTCGTGAGGCATAAAAGCCTACTCTTGATTTGGTGGATTGATGAGACGACCATGGTGGAGATGCGACGCTCCAGCCCGGCAAGGTCGCCTTGGGACGAGAGCAGCTACGCGTGCATGAGTGTACAAGGGTCTGAATCCTTTCTAAGGTTGCCACGACCCTGCTTATATAGGTCAAAGGTTTACCACAATGGCAAAACAGACATTATCTAGCGATTAGATAGCCACAGTGTTATCATACCTAACTCTACAGAGAAGACAAGGTGCATTAAATGCATCGCTTAGCGTCACGTCATTGGTGTAGCCTGGCAAGCCTTGTCGTGCTATTCAACTGTAACGCCCTACATGCGGTTATATCCCTCACGTGTCGGGGCACGACTTACGGGCATAAATGCATGCAGGAGTGGTCGCAAGACTGGTTAATCTTTACACAACCCATGTAGTGAAAATATAGCTATAGAGCATAGTTGGCTTAAACTTTCCATGAATCACACAACATCATCAAGTTTAATACAATCATTCAAGATGAACACAGGGTGTCAGTGTCAAAACCGGCAGATCTCGGGTAGGGGGGCCCAAGCTGTATGTCTGAGGATTGATGGTAACAATGATCAAAGGGACACGGTGTGTACCCAGGTTCGGGCCCTCTTAATGGAGGTAAAACCCTACTCCTGCTTGATTATATTCGATGGGTATAGGGGTTACAAGATTTGATCTACCTCGAGATCGTAATGGCTAAACCCTAACTTGGCTAGTCTATTAATGTTGTGATCCTGCCTCTGGTGTAAACCCTCCGGTTACCAGAGGGCCTATGGTTGTACAAAGTCGGTTAAACAGAAAGGAAATAGTATACCCCGACACCTAAGCTTGCTGTTCCCGCACACGGGAGCCCAACCGGACATGGGAGGTGGTCTTCTTCCTTTTATCTTGACAGCCCATTAGTCCAGCCCACATTGAATAGTCCGGATGCCCGAGGACCCCTTAGTCTAGGACTCCCTCAGTAGCCCCTGAACCAGTCTTCAGTGACGAATTGTTCGGTGCGCAGGTTGTCTTCGGCATTGCGAGGCAGGTTCCTCTCCTTGAATAATATACATCATCTTTACCTTACACAAGAACTGTATACGGCTTTGCATAATTAACACAACCCTTAGCCGCGAAGGCAAGATATGTAAAAAATAGGAATAGTGTCTTTACTGGCTATTTTTTCGGCGAAGCGTCAGACTTGACCCTTCAATGTTTTGAGCCATTTTCACACTCCTCGTTATGCGTTTTGAGGTCGAGCCCCCTTGGTCCGCCTTGTCAAAATAGAGATTGTGCCCACTTATTACGGGATTGCTCATCAATGAGATTTGCGTAACTTAACCGATTACGACCCATGCTCACATTGGGAATAGGCGAGTTTCAAGGATTAAGTGGGGGAACGGTTGGCATTTTTACCACCTATAAGAGGGCAACATATTCCTCCTTTCTCCCCCACGCCTTCTTCCAGCCTTTGCCTTCCAATCTCCCCAGTTCCAGTGCCCTAACAAAGCTTTTGTCTTTCCCACCACCACCACCTTCTCCAGCCATGGCCGGATCCGGTTCCAAGGGCAAGTGGGAGGCCTCCTCCATCATGGAGAAGGAAGTGAAGAGTCTCCGAAGCGTGGCATACCTGGCTGCAGACATTGTGCATTGGCTCCCTGATGAGGGTCAAGTCATCCCCACTCCGGAGCCCGGCGAAAGGGTCGTCTTCCTCCCCCATTTTGTTAGAGGGCTAGGATTTCCACTCCACCCTTTCGTCTATGGCCTCATGTTCTAGTATGGGCTAGATTTCCATGATCGAGCCCCAAATGCCTTCCTCCAGCTGACGGAGATGCTGGTCCGAGCGCCCTACTAGGCGCCGGAGAAGAAGGGCAAGAAGAAAGGAAAGGAGCCCAAGGGTCGGCCCCACCGCAGAGTTCCTTCGCATGCTGTGTCTGAAGAGACCGAGGTTGTCTCCTCTCATGAGAAAGACGAGGATGAAGGGGAGGAGGAGGAGGTGGAGAGTGACTCCCCTCACAAAACGAGGAGGAATAAGAGGAAAGCTTCCAAAAACTTGGAGAGGGCAACGCCGAAGAGGGGGAAGATAACCCTCTCGGTCAGTTCAGACTCGGAGTCCGAACATAGCCTGAGGAGAGACTCCAGGCTGAAGCCTCTGGCCGAATCGTCAGCATGAAAATCTTACTTGTTTAGTTTCCTCTTATCTGACTCTGTCATATAAATTATATCTTTGCTAGCTTTTTAGTCCCCCTTGAGACATTCCGCACACCTCATCTTTGTCGCGGAACTCTCTGGCACCTGAAGAGGCAGAGAGCGACGCTCCTTCGCGGGCCCCCTCGCTTACTACCATCGAGGACACCGAGGTATCCTCCCACAGGACTCCTCCTGGGCGAGGAGGGGTGGACGAAGGCATCGAGAAGGCGCCTGAGGTTAACGCCTCGGTCGCCGAAGACTTGGGGGAGGCGGCCCCCATGACCACCAACAACGGGGGGCCCCAACAGTCCGGGCCCCCACCGCACACCATTCCGGAGACCAATACGGCTCCAAAAAGGGATGTGCAGCCACCTTCAACAAAGGAGGGAGGAGCAACAACTCCAGCAGCGGCCTCCGTTAATCCGAAGGCTACTCCTGTGTTGGGGAACATAGTAATTTCAAAAAATTTCCTACGTACACGCAAGATCATGGTGATGACACAGCAACGAGAGGGGGGAGTGTTGTCCACATACCCTCGTAGACCGTAAGCGGAAGCGTTATGACAACGCGGTTGATGTAGTCGTACGTCTTCACGATCCGACCGATCCAAGTACCGAATGTATGGCACCTCCGAGTTCAGCACACGTTCAGCTCGATGACGATCCCCGGGCTCCGATCCAGCAAAGCTTTGGGGATGAGTTCCGTCAGCACGACGGCGTGGTGACGATGATGATGCTCTACCGGCGCAGGGCTTCGCCTAAACTTCGCGACGATATGCCCGAGGTGGAATATGGTGGAGGGGGGCACCGCACACGGCTAAGAAACGATCCGTAGATCAACTTGTGTGTCATGGGGTGCCCCCCTGCCCCCGTATATAAAGGAGCAAGGGGGAGGGGGCGGCCGGCCAAAGGAGGGCGCGCCAGGGAGGAGTCCTACTCCCACCGGCAGTAGGATTCCCTCCTTTCCTAGTCCAACTAGGAGACCTTCCATGTAGTAGGAGTAGGAGAGAAGGAAAGGGAAGAGAGAAGGGAAGGAAGGAGGGGGTGCGGCCCCTCCCCCTAGTCCAATTCGGACTAGGCCTTGGGGGGGCGCGCGGCCTGCCCTAGGCAGCCCCTCTCTCTTTCCCGTATGGCCCAATAAGGCCCAATACTTCTCCCCGGCGAATTCCCGTAACTCTCCGGTACTCCGATAAATACCCGAATCACTCGCAACCTTTCTGAACTCCGAATATAGTCGTCCAATATATTGATCTTTACGTCTCGACCATTTCGAGACTCCTCGTCATGTCCCCGATCTCATCCGGGACTCCGAACTCCTTCGGTACATCAAAACTCATAAACTCATAATATAACTGTCATCGAAACCTTAAGCGTGCGGACCCTACGGGTTCGAGAACTATGTAGACATGACCTAGAACTATTCTTGGTCAATAACCAATAGCGGAACCTGGATGCCCATATTGGCTCCTACATATTCTACGAAGATCTTTATCGGTCAAACCGCATAACAACATACTTTGTTCCCTTTGTCATCGGTATGTTACTTGCCCGAGATTTGATCGTCGGTATCCAATACCTAGTTCAATCTCGTTACCGGCAAGTCTCTTTACTCGTTACGTAATGCATCATCCCGTAACCAACTCATTGGTCACATTGCTTGCAAGGCTTATAGTGATGTGCATTACCGAGAGGGCCCAGAGATACCTCTCCGACAATCGGAGTGACAAAACCTAATCTCGAAATACGCCAACTCAACATGTACCTTCGAAGACACCTGTAGTACTTCTTTATAATCACCCAGTTACGTTGTGATATTTGGTAGCACCCAAAGTGTTCCTCCGGTAAACGGGAATTGCATAATCTCATAGTTACAGGAACATGTATAAGTCATGAAGAAAGCAATAGCAATATACTAAACGATCAAGTGCTAAGCTAACGGAATGGGTCAAGTCAATCACATCATTCTCCTAATGATGTGATCCCGTTAATCAAATGACAACTCTTTTGTCCATGGCTAGGAAACTTAACCATCTTTGATTCAGGAGCTAGTCAAGTAGAGGCATACTAGTGACACTATGTTTGTCTATGTATTCACACATGTATTATGGTTACGGTTAATACAATTCTAGCATGAATAATAAACATTTATCATGAAATAAGGAAATAAATAATAACTTTATTATTTCCTCTAGGGCATATTTCCTTCAGTCTCCCACTTGCACTAGAGTCAATAATCTAGTTCATATCGCTATGTGATTTAACAC
Organism: Triticum aestivum; assembly: GCF_018294505.1. NCBI lineage: Eukaryota > Viridiplantae > Streptophyta > Magnoliopsida > Poales > Poaceae > Triticum > Triticum aestivum. The sequence continues at coordinate 318,483,717 of NC_057801.1, read as the reverse complement.
TAATATTCACATCTGCATGTGATTAATACCCATAGTTCACATCATCATGTGATCAACACCCAAAGGGTTTACTAGAGTCAATAATCTAGTTCACATCGCTATGTGATTAACACCCAAAAGAGTACTAAGGTATGATCATGTTTTGCTCGTGAGAGAATCTTAGTCAACGGGTCTGTCATATTCAGAGCCGTATGTATTTCGCAAATATTCTATGTCCACAATGCTCTGCACGGAGCTACTCTAGCTAATTGCTCCCACTTTCAATATGTATCCAGATTGAGACTTAGAGTCATCTGGATTGGTGTAAAAGCTTGCATCGTTGTAACTTTAACGACGGGGTATTTTATCACCTCCATAATCGAGAAACATCTCCTTAGTCCTCACTAAGGATATTCTTGACCCATGTCCAGTGATCTACTTATTAGATCAAAATTGTATTCCTTTACCAATCACAGAGCAAGGAATACAATAGGTCTGGTTCACGGCATAGCATACTTTATAGAACCCATGACTGAGGCATAGGGAATGACTTTTCATTCTCTTTCTATTTTCTGCAATGGTCGGGTCTTGAGTCTTACTCAACTTCACACCTTGTAACACAGGCAAGAACTCCTTCTTTGACTGTTCCATTTTGAACTATTTCAAAAATTTATCAAGGTATGTTCTCACTGAAAAATCTTATCTAGTGTCTTGATCTATCTATATAGATCTTGATGCTCAATGTGTAAGCAGCTTCACCGAGGTCTTGCTTTGAAAAACTCTTATTTAAGTATCCTTTCATGCTATCCAGAATTTCCATATCATTTCCAATTAACAATATGTCATCCACATATAATATTAGAAATGCTACAGAGCTTCCCACTCACTTTCTTGTAAATACAGGGTTCTTCAAAAGTCTGTATAAAACCATATGCTTTGATCAACTCATCAAAGCATATATTCCAACTCCGAGATGCTTGCACCAGTCCATAGATGGATTGCTGGAGCTTGCACAATTTGTTAGCACCCTTAGGATTGACAAAACCTTCTGGTTGCATCATATAGAACTCTTCTTCAATAAATCCATTAAGGAATGTAGTTTTGACATCCATTTGCCAGATTTCATAAAATGTGGCAATTGCTAACATGATTCAGTCAGACTTAAGCTACGATACGAGTGAGAAAATCTCATCGTATTCAACACCTTGAACTTGTTGAAAACATTTCGCAACAAGTCGAGCTTAGTAGATAGTAACACTACTATCAGTGTCCGTCTTCCTCTTGAAGATCCAATTATTTAACATGGCTTGCTAATCATTGAGCAAGTCAATCAAAGTCCATACTTTGTTCTCATACATGGATCATATCTCAGATTTTATGGCCTCATGCCATTTCGCGGAATCTGGGCTCATCATCGCTTCCTCATAGTTCGTAGGTTCGTCATGGTCTAGTAACATAACTTACAGAACAGGATTACCGTACCACTCTGGTGCGGATCTTACTCTGTAAGACCTACGAGGTTCTGTAGTAACTTAATCTGAAGTTTCATGATCATCATCATTAACTTCCTCACTAATTGGTGTAGTAGTCACAGGAACAGATTTCTGTGATGAACTACTTTCCAATAAGGGAGCAGGTACAGTTACCTCATCGAGTTCTACTTTCCTCCCACTCACTTCTTTCAAGAGAAACTCCTTCTCTAGAAAGGATCCATTTTTAGCAACGAATATCTTGCCTTCGGATCTGTGATAGAAGGTGTACCCAACAGTTTTCTTTGGGTATTCTATGAAGACGCACTTCTCCGATTTGGGTTTGAGCTTATCAGGATGAAACTTTTTCACATAAGCATTAAAGCCCCAAACTTTAAGAAACGACAACTTGGGTTTCTTGCTAAACCACAGTTCATATGGTGTCGTCTCAACGGATTTAGATGGTGCCCTTTTTAACATGAATGCAGCTGTCTCTAATGCATAACCCCAAAACAATAGTGGTAAATCAATAAGAGACATCATAGATCGCACCATATCAATAAAGTGCGGTTACGACGTTCGGACACACCATAACATTGTGGTGTTCCAGGTGGCGTGAGCTGTGAAACTATTCCACATTGTTTTAATTGAATACCAAACTCGTAAATCAAATATTCGTCTCCGCGATCAGATCGCAGAAACTTTATTTTCTTGTTACGATGATTTTTCCACTTCACTCTAAAATTCTTTGAACATTTCAACTATTTCAGACTTATGTTTCATCAAGTAGATATACCCATATCTACTCAAATCATCTTGTGAAGGTCAGAAAATAATGATACTTGCCACGAGCATTAACACTCATTGGATCGCATACATCGGTATGTATTATTTCCAATAAGTCAGTAGCTCGTTCCATTGTTCCGAAGAACGGAGTTTTAGTCATCTTGCCCAAAAGGCACGGTTCGCAAGCATCAAATGATTCATAACCAAGTGATTCCAAAAATCCATCTTTATGGAGTTTCTTCATGCGCTTTACACCGATATGGCCCAAACGGCAGTGCCACAATTCAGTTGCACTATCATTATTAACTTTGCATATTTTGGCATCAATATTATGAATATGTTTATCACTATGATCGAGATCCAACAAATTATTTTCATTGGGTGTATGACCATCAAAGGTTTTATTCATTTAAATAGAACAACAATTATTCTCTGGTTTTAAATGAATAACCATATTGCAATAAACATGATCAAATCATATTCATGCTCAACGCAAACACCAAATAACATTTATTTAGGTTCAACACTAATCCCGAAAGTATAGGGAGTGTGCGATGATGATCATATCAATCTTGGAACCACTTCCAACACACATCGTCACTTCACCCTCAACTAGTTTCTGTTTATTCTGTAACTCCTGTTTTGAGTTACTAATCTTAGCAACCAAACAAGTATCAAATACTCAGGGGTTACTATAAACACTAGTAAGGTACACATCAATAACATGTATATCAAGTGTACCCTTGTTCACTTTGCCATCCTTCTTATCCACCAAATATTCAGGGCATTTCCGCTTCTAGTGACCATTTCCTTTGCAGTGTAATCACTCAGTTTCAGGCTTTGGTCCAGCTTTGGGCTTCTTCGCGGGAGTGACAACTTGTTTGCCATTCTACTTGAAGTTTCCCTTTCTTTCCCTTTGCCCTTCTCTTGAAACTAGTGGTCTTATCAATCATCAACACTTGATGCTCTTTCTTGATTTCTACCTTCTTCGATTTCAACATCACGAAGAGCTCAGGAATCGTTTTCGTCATCCCTTGCATACTATAGATCATCACGAAGTTCTAGTAACTTAGTGATGGTGACTAGAGAATTCTGTCAATCACTATCTTATCTGGAAGATTAAATCCCACTTGATTCAAGCGATTGAAGTACCCAGACAATCTGAGCACATGCTCACTAGTTGAGCAATTCTCCTCCATCTTTTAGCTATAGAACTTGTTGGAGACTTCATATCTCTCAACTCGGGTATTTTCTTGAAATATTAACTTCAATTCCTGGAACATCTCATATGATCCGTGAAGTTCAAAACATCTTTGAAGTCCCGATTCTAAGCCGTTAAGCATGGTGCACAAAACTATCAAGTAGTCATCATATTGAGCTAGCCAAACGTTCATAGCGTCTGCATTTGCTCCTGCAATAGGTCTGTCACCTAGCGGTGCATCAAGGACATAATTCTTCTGTGCAGCAATGAGGATAAACCTCAGATCACTGATCCAATCCGCATCATTGCTACTAACATCTTTCAACACAATTTTCTCTAGGAACATATCAAAATAAACATATGAAAGCAACAACGCGAGCTATTGATCTACAACATAATTTGCAAAATACTACCAGGACTAAGTTCATGATAAATTAAAGTTCAATTAATCATATTACTTAAGAACTCCCACTTAGACAGACATCTCTCTAGTCATCTGAGTGATTACGTGATCCAAATCAACTAAACCATGTCCGATCATCACGTGAGATGGAGTAATTTTCAATGGTGAACATCACTATGTTGATCATATCTACTATATGATTCACGCTCGACCTTTCGGTCTCCGTGTTCCGAGGCCATATCTGTATATGCTAGGCTCATCAAGTTTAACCCGAGTATTCCGCGTGTGCAACTGTTTTGCACCTGTTGTATTTGAACGTAGAGCCTATCACACCCGATCATCACGTGGTGTCTCACCACGAAGAACTTTCGCAACGGTGCATACTCAAGGAGAACACTTCTTGATAATTAGTGAGAGATCATCTTAAAATGCTACCGTCAAACAAAACAGAATAAGATGTAAAACAGATAAACATCATATGCAATCAAAATATGTGACATGATATGGCCATGATCATCTTGCGCCTTTGATCTCCATCTCCAAAGTACTGTCATGATCTCTATCATCACCGGCACGACACCATGATCTTCATCATCTTGATCTATATCAATGTGTCGTTGCATGGTCGTCTCGCCAACTATTGCTCTTGCAACTATTGCTATCGCATAGCGATAAAGTAAAGCAATTATTTGGCACTTGCATCTTATGCAACAAAGAGACAACCATAGGGCTTCTGCCAGTTGCCGATAACTTCAACAAAACATGATCATCTCATACAACAACTTATATCTCATCACGTCTTGACCATATCACATCACAACATGCCCTGCCAAAACAAGTTAGACGTCCTCTACTTTGTTGTTGCAAATTTTTACGTGGCTGCTACGGGCTTAGCAAGAACTGTTCTTACCTATGCATCAAAACCACAACGATAGTTCGTCAAGTTAGTGTTGTTTTAACCTTCGCAAGGACCGGGCGTAGCCACACTCGATTTAGCTAAAGTGAGAGAGACAAACACCCGCCAGCCACCTTTAAGCACGAGTGCTCGTAACGGTGAAACCAGTCTCGCGTAAGCGTACGCGTAATGTCGGTCCGGGCCGCTTCATCTCACAATACCGCCGAACCAAAGTATGACATGCTGGTAAGCAGTATGACTTGTATCGCCCACAACTCACTTGTATTCTACTCGTGCATATAACATCAACGCATAAAACCTAGGCTCTGATACCACTGTTGGCGAACGTAGTAATTTCAAAAAATTTCCTACGTACACGCAAGATCATGGTGATGGCATAGCAACGAGAGGGGAGAGTGTTGTCCACGTACCCTCGTAGACCGTAAGCAGAAGCGTTATGACAATGCGGTTGATGTAGTCGTACGTCTTCACGATCCGACCGATCCAAGTACCGAACGTACGGCACCTCCGAGTTCACCACACGTTCAGCTCGATGACGATCCCCGGGCTCCGATCCAGCAAAGCTTCGGGGATGAGTTCCGTCAGCACGACGGCGTGGTGACGATGATGATGCTCTACCGGCGCAGGGCTTCGCCTAAACTCCGCGACGATATGAACGAGGTGGAATATGGTGGAGGGGGGCACCGCACACGACTAAGGATCGATCCGTAGATCAACTTGTGTGTCATGGGGTGCCCCCCTGCCCCCGTATATAAAGGAGCAAGGGGGAGGGGGCGGCCGGCCAAAGGAGGGTGCGCCAGGGAGGAGTCCTACTCCCACCGGGAGTAGGATTCCCTCCTTTCCTAGTCCAACTAGGAGACCTTCCATGTAGTAGGAGTAGGAGAGAAGGAAAGGGAAGAGAGAAGGGAAGGAAGGAGGGGGTGCAGCCCCTCCCCCTAGTCCAATTCGGACTAGGCCTTGGGGGGGGGGGGGCGCGCGGCCTGCCCTAGGCAGCCCCTCTCTCTTTCCCGTATGGCCCAATAAGGCCCAATACTTCTTCCCGGCGAATTCCCGTAACTCTCCGGTACTCCGATAAATACCCGAATCACTCGGAACCTTTCCGAACTCCGAATATAGTCGTCCAATATATCGATCTTTACGTCTCGACCATTTCGAGACTCCTCGTCATGTCCCCGATCTCATCCGGGACTCCGAACTCCTTCGGTAAATCAAAACTCATAAACTCATAATATAACTGTCATCGAAACCTTAAGCGTGCGGACCCTACCGGTTCGAGAACTATGTAGACATGACCTAGAACTATGCTTGGTCAATAACCAATAGCGGAACCTGGATGCCCATATTGGCTCCTACATATTCTACGAAGATCTTTATCGGTCAAACCGCATAACAACATACTTTGTTCCCTTTGTCATCGGTATGTTACTTGCCCGAGATTTGATCGTCGGTATCCAATACCTAGTTCAATCTCGTTACCGGCAAGTCTCTTTACTCATTACGTAATGCATCATCTCGTAACCAACTCATTGGTCACATTGCTTGCAAGGCTTATAGTGATGTGCATTACCGAGAGGGCCCAGAGATACCTCTCTGACAATCGGAGTGACAAAACCTAATCTCGAAATACGCCAACTCAACATGTAACTTCGGAGACACCTGTAGTACTCCTTTATAATCACCCAATTACGTTGTGACGTTTGGTAGCACCCAAAGTGTTCCTCCGGTAAACGGGAATTGCATAATCTCATAGTTACAGGAACATGTATAAGTCATGAAGAAAGCAATAGCAATATACTAAACGATCAAGTGCTAAGCTAACGGAATGGGTCAAGTCAATCACATCATTCTCCTAATGATGTGATCCCGTTAATCAAATGACAACTCTTTTGTCCATGGCTAGGAAACTTAACCATCTTTGATTCACGAGCTAGTCAAGTAGAGGCATACTAGTGACACTATGTTTGTCTATGTATTCACACATGTATTATGTTTCCGGTTAATACAATTCTAGCATGAATAATAAACATTTATCATGAAATAAGGAAATAAATAATAACTTTATTATTGCCTCTAGGGCATATTTCCTTCATCCTGCTCTGGAGGAGGTGCTGCAACACACTTCCATCATGGAGGAGCACAGCACCCTGATGGGTGCGGTTATGGAAAAGGTTCAGTCTGCAAAAAGTAGACTCAACGAAGCCTTCAACAGCCTACTAGCGGGCTTTGAGGTACGCAATGTAATCCTCTAACAGGTTTTTCATATAAAAGGATAAACCCATGTATAGACAGTAGCCCATGAGACTCTGTCCGGATTAGAACAATTCGGACAGAGGATCCCGAAACAAATTACTAATGTACTGTGCTAATGTGTGGGACAGGCATCCATGCTGGCGGCTACTGCCCAAGCCGCAAAGGTCTCCAAGCTCAATTTGGAAGCTTTGATTAGCGATGAGGAGCTTGACCGCGTCAAAAAGAGATTTGACGAGACGCAAGGTATGCGGAACTTACATACCAAAAGTGATATGTGTATTGAGTATTTGTAACTTATTTGATCTTGTGATTATGATCGCAGTTGGCGCGGCCGAGGTCGAATCCCTCAAGAGCACGCATTCCCAAGCCCAAACGGTGTCTAAGATGAACAGGGCAGCCGCTGATAAAGCGGCGAAGGAACTGGAGGTGGAGCAAACTGCCCGCCAAAAACATGAGGCTCGGGTGGCGAAGTCAAGGAAGAGCTCAAGGACGCCATTACTAAGTGCGAGTCCTTGGAGCAGAAGACTTCGTACCAAGCATCTGAACTTGCCAAGGCTCTCCAGGATATCAAGGCGGCCCGGGTTGAGTCCCAGAGCGCTCACCAGGAGATCCAGCAGGCGAGGCAGATTGCAGCTGGTAAGGCTTTTCTTCTACAGAGTAAATTTGCAAGTAGGAGATATATCTTGCTAACCCGAGTTTGGAGTTCTCCAGGAGCGTTTGTGGATCTATCGAGGAGTGTTGCTGACGCCGCAGAGTTCTTCTGAGCCGAAGAGGGGAGCTGGACGGAGAAGTTGTTCTGGTCGCAGTATCTTGCGCCAAAGCATCCGGCGCCCCTCATGGACCAGCTGAAGCAGCTGACCGAGCTGCGTAGGGTGACTGGTTGGCCATGAAGGATTTAATAGTCCAACTTTGGCCAGCCGAGCCCATGCCCAGCAGCTTCTCCAGACTTGTGAAGCGTCTTGTCGACGCCTTCCTCAGATTGACGCCATAAAGCGGTCGGCCTACATGGAAGGTGCCTCGACGGCCTTCGCCTGGGTCAAGATGCAATAGCGAATATGAAGGCCACCGAAATTTCAATCGCAGGGCCACCCGAAGGCAAGGATCACCGGAGCCCGGAGAGGTACTTTAGCGAGGTCCTCGAGGGAGCCCAAATTTTAGAGGGCCAATGTTCAAAGGACGTCATATTTGAGTAGTGGAGTTCGGGTTGTAAAAAACCATGTAATGAACTCATGATGTGAAATACCTATGATTTGGTTTTTTGATTTGATTATTTTATCCTCCTGTGCGGCCGTTTATTTATAAGTCTGAAAGTTACCAGTCGTCAGCTTCTTCCCCCATGTAGATATTACAGGGGTGTTCGGGAACAGATGGCTGCACTTTATCCAACGTCTTGGTCCTGTAGAGGAGGCGTCATGTGAGATGAACTAGGCAATCAGAGTATGTGGTTTTATTACTTTCACTTAGCCATAGGAGACATAGGTGGCGCTAAGTACTAGCCCCTGTTGCGTGAATGGCAATCCGGATTATGATGCCTTTGCAACATGGTTGGTCGAATCCCAGCCCCTCGTATAACATGACATAAATCACGAACGATTTGTAGTATAACACTAAGTCACCAGATTGCTAACCAGCTCTCGCGTATCATGACATTCAGTTTTCGGCTTTCTCTACCGAGGAACTTGACTGGACGAACCAGAAATACAATCACAGTAGTTCTCCCTTTGCTACCTTAGCCGAACTTGCAGAACGTAAGGTGGCAAACACAGGAGCCGGGCAATCCATCTATAGACCAAAGACATGATTCGGAGCCGATGCATATAGTGCAATATCCGGGACGCCGAAGAGTTCCCTACAGGTGTTCGGACTTAAGAATGTGCGAGGCCGAATATAGCCCCTGGTTTGAAGGTCGGGCCGAAGCGCGTATGTCAGTCGAAATTAAGGAGGGAATACAGATGATGTTACAATATAAGTACCAAACAAAAGGTGGTGATCATCTTCTTCCTTTATATCCTCATTAAGACGTGGAAGCGTGTGTTGACAAATAATGCCATAAATATTGAGGTCATGTTACATGCCTAAAAAGTTACATAAGGGAAAGTGTAACATAGGTCCTAAAAGTAATGGTTTGAACACTTAGTGGTGCCCTACCGCACATTTGGTGCCATTTATCCTTAGTAACGAATCCTTTGATAGGGGTATTGGATGATTGTCCGTAAACAAGGGGAAAACTAGCCTTGAAAGGATGTCTGATGCAACCAGACAGCAGATAGGGCTCTTAATGAACCTGCAGTGAAAAAATGTGTAAGGTCCAAATAGGATCAAGCCGTACTATGGACTTTTTCCGCAGTGTACCTTGAAGGAAATATGCCCTAGAGGCAATAATAAAGTTAATATTTATTTCCTTATATCATGATAAATGTTTATTATTCAGGCTAGAATTGTATTAACCGGAAACATGATACATGTGTGAATACATAGACAAACGTACTGTCACTAGTATGCCTATACTTGACTAACTCATTAATCAAAGATGGTTATGTTTCCTAACCATAGACATGAGATGTCATTTGATTAACGGGATCACATTATTAGGAGAATGATGTGATTGACTTGACCCATTCCGTTAGCTTAGCAGTTGATCGTTTAGTATGTTGCTATTGCTTTCTTCATGACTTATACATGTTCCTACAACTATGAGATTATGCAACTCCTGTTTACCGGAGGAACACTTTGTGTGGTACCAAACGTCACAACGTAACTGGGTGATTATAAAGGAGCTCTACAGGTGTCTCCAAAGGTACATGTTGAGTTGGCGTAATTTGAGATTAGGTTTTGTCACTGCGATTGTCGGAGAGGTATCTCTGGGCCCTCTCGGTAAAGCACATCACTATAAGCCTTGCAAGCAATGTAGCTAATGAGTTAGTTGCGGAATGATGCATTACATAAGGAGTAAAGAGACTTTCCGGTAACGAGATTGAACTAGGTATTGAGATACCGACGATCGAATCTCGGGCAAGTAACATACCGATGACAAAGGGAACAATGTATGTTGTTATGCGGTTTGACCGATAAAGATCTTTGTAGAATATGTAGGAGCCAATATGAGCATCCAGGTTCCGCTATTGGTTATTGACCGGAAACGTGTCTCGGTCATGTCTACATAGTTCTCGAACCCGTAGGGTCCGCACGCTTAAAGTTTTGATGATGGTTATATTACGAGTTTATGAGTTTTGATGTACCGAAGGTTGTTCGGAGTCCCGGATGTGATCACGCACATGACAAGGAGTCTCGAAATGGTCGAGACATGAATATTGATATATCGGGATTCTACCGGAGTACCGAGGGGTTACCGGAACCCCCCGGGGTCTTAATGGGCCATAGTGGGCCTTAGTGGAGAAGAGGAGAGGCGGCCAGGGCTGGGCCGCGCGCCCCTCCCCCTTAGTCCATATAGGACAAGGACAGGGGGGCGGCACCCCGCGTTCGTTCCTCTCTCTCCTTCCTCTTTCCCCCTTCTCCAAGTCCAACAAGGAAAGGAGGGAGTCCTACTCCTAGTGGGAGTAGGACTCCCCATGGCGCGCCTCCTCCCTAGCTGGCCACCCCTTCCCCCTTGCTCCTTTATATACGGGGGCAGGGGGGCACCCCTAGAGACATAACAACAGATTTGATCTCTTAGCCGTGTGCGGTGCCCCCCTCCACCATAGTCCTCCTCAATAATATTGTACCGGTTCTTAGGCGAAGCCCTGCAACGGTAGAACATCAACATCATCACCACACCGTCGTGCTGACCGAACTCTCCCTCGACACTCGGCTGGATCGGAGTTCGAGGGACAACATCGAGCTGAACGTGTGCTAGAACTTGGAGGTGTCGTGCTTTCGGTGCTTGTTCTGTCGGGCCGTGAAGACGTACGACTACATCAACCGCGTTGTTCTAACTCTTCCGCTTTCGGTCTACGAGGGTACGTGGACAACACTCTCCCCTCTTGTTGCTATGCATCACCATGATCTTGCGTGTGCGTAGGATTTTTTTTGAAATTATTACGTTCCCCAACAGTGGCATCCGAGCCTGGTTTTATGCATAGATGTTATATGCACGAGTAGAACACAAGTGAGTTGTGGGTGATACAAGTCATACTTCTTACCAACATGTCATACTTTAGTTCGGCGGTATTGTTGGATGAAGAGGCCCGGACCGACATTACGCGTATGCTTACCACAGACTGGTTCTACCGACGTGCTTTGCACACAGGTGGCTAGCGGGTGTCAGTTTCTCCAACTTTAGTTGAACCGAGTGTGGCTACGCCCGGTCCTTGAGAAGGTTAAAACAGCACTAACTTGATGAACTATCGTTGTGGTTTTGATGCGTAGGTAAGAACGGTTCTTGCTCAACCCGTAGCAGCCACGTAAAAGTTGCAACAACAAAGTAGAGGATGTCTAACTTGTTTTTTCAAGGCATGTTGTGATGTGATATGGTCAAGACGTGATGCTATATTTTATTGTATGAGATGATCATGTTTTGTAACCAAGTTATCGGCAACTGGCAGGAGCCATATGGTTGTCGCTTTATTGTATGCAATGCAAACACCCTGTAATTGCTTTACTTTATCACTAAGTGGTAGCGATAGTCATAGAAGCAATAGGTGGCGAAACGACAACAATGCTACGATGGAGATCAAGGTGTCGCGCCGGTGACGATGGTGATCATGACGGTGCTTCGGAGATGGAGATCACAAGCACAAGATGATGATGGCCATATAATATCACTTATATTAATTGCATGTGATGTTTATCCTTTATGCATCTTATTGTTCTTTGATTGATGGTAGCATTATAAGATGATATCTCACTAAATTTCAAGGTATAAGTGTTCTCCCTGAGTATGCACCGTTGCGAAAGTTCTTCGTGCTGAGACACCACGTGATGATCGGGTGTGATAGGCTCTACCTTCAAACACAACGGGTGCAAAACAGTTGCACACGCGGAATACTCAGGTTAAACTTGATGAGCCTAGCATATACAGATATGGCCTCGGAACACTGAGACCAAAAGGTCGAACGTGAATCATATAGTAGATATGATCAACATAGTGATGTTCACCATTGAAAACTACTCCATCTCATGTGATGATCAGACATGGTTTAGTTGATTTGGATCACGTGATCACTTAGATTACTAGAGGGATGTCTGTCTAAGTGGGAGTTCTTTAGTAATATGATTAATTGAACTTAAATTTATCATGAACTTAGTACCTGATAGTATTTTTCTTATCTATGTTTGTTGTAGATAGATGGCTTGTGTTGTTGTTTCGTTGAATTTTAATGCGTTCCTTGAGAAAGCTAAGTTGAAAGATGATGGTAGCAATTACACGGATTGGGTCCGTAAACTGAGGATTATCCTCATTTCTGCATAGAAGAATTACGTCCTGGAAGCACCGCTGGGTTCCAGGCCTGCTGCAGATGCAACTGACGACGTTAAGAACGTCTGGCAGAGCAAAGCTGATGACTACTCGATAGTTCAGTGTGCCATGCTTTACGGCTTAGAACCGGGACTTCAATGACGTTTTGAACGTCATGGAGCATATGATATGTTCCAGGAGTTGAAATTAATATTTCAAGCAAATGCCTGGATTGAGAGATATGAAGTCTCCAATAAGTTCTATAGCTGCAAGATGGAAGAGAATAGTTTTGTCAGTGAACATATACTCAAAATGTCTGGGTATAATAATCACTTGATTCAACTGGGAGTGAATCTTCCTGATGATAGTGTCATTGACAGAATTCTTCAATCACTGCCACCAAGCTACAAGAGCTTCGTGATGAACTATAATATGCAAGGGATGGACAAGACTATTCCTGAGCTCTTCGCAATGCTAAAGGCTGCAGAGGTAGAAATCAAGAAGGAGCATCAAGTGTTGATGGTCAATAAGACCACCAGTTTCAAGAAAAGGGGTAAAGGGAAGAAGAAGGGGAACTTCAAGAAGAACATCAAACAAGTTGCTGCTCAAGAGAAGAAACCCAAATCTGGACCTAAGCCTGAGACTGAGTGCTTCTACTGCAAGCAGACTGGTCACTGGACGCGGAACTGCCCCAAGTATTTGGCGGATAAGAAGGGTGGCAAGGTGAACAAAGGTATATGTGATATACATGTTATTGATGTGTACCTTACTAATGCTCGCAGTAGTACCTAGGTATTTGATACTGGTTCTGTTGCTAATATTTGCAACTCGAAACAGGGACTACGGATTAAGCGAAGATTGGCTAAGGACGAGGTGACGATGCGCGTGGGAAATGGTTCCAAAGTCGATGTGATCGCGGTCGGCACGCTACCTCTACATCTACCTTTGGGATTAGTTTTAGACCTGAATAATTGTTATTTGGTTCTTGCGTTGAGCATGAACATTATATCTGGATCTTGTTTGATGCGAGACGGTTATTCATTTAAATCAGAGAGTAATGGTTGTTCTATTTATATGAGTAATATCTTTTATGGTCATGCACACTTGAAGAGTGGTCTATTTTTATTAAATCTTGATAGTAGTGATACACATATTCATAAAGTTGAAGCCAAAAGATGCAAAGTTGATAATGATAGTGCAACTTATTTGTGGCACTGCCATTTGGGTCATATTGGTGTAAAGCGCATGAAGAAACTCCATACTGATGGACTTCTGGAATCACTTGATTATGAATCACTTGGTACTTGCAAACCGTGCCTCATGGGCAAGATGACTAAAACGCCTTTCTCCAGATCTATGGAGCGAGCAACTGATTTGTTGGAAATCATACATACTAATATGTGTGGTCCAATGAATATTGAGGCTCACGATGGGTATCGTTATTTTCTCACCTTCACAGATGATTTCAGTAGATATGGGTATATCTACTTAATGAAACACAAGTCTGAAACATTTGAAAAGTTCAAAGAATTTCAGAGTGAAGTGGAAAATCATTGTAACAAGAAAATAAAGTTTCTACGATCTGATCGTGGAGGAGAATATTTGAGTTACGAGTTTGGTTTACATTTGAAACAATGCAGAATAGCTTCGCAACTCACGCCACCTGGAACACCACAGCGTAATGGTGTGTCCGAACGTCGTAATCGTACTTTACTAGATATGGTGCGATCTATGATGTCTCTTACTGATTTACCGCTATCATTTTGGGGTTATGCTTTAGAGACGGCCGCATTCACGTTAAATAGGGCACCAACAAAATCTGTCGGGACGACGCCCTATGAACTGTGGTTTGGCAGGAAACCAAAGTTGTCATTTCTTAAAGTTTGGGGCTGCGATGCTTATGTGAAGAAACTTCAACCAGATAAGCTCGAACCCAAATCGGAGAAATGTGTCTTCATAGGATACCCAAAAGAGACTATTTGGTACACCTTCTATCACAGATCTGAAGGCAAGACTTTTGTTGCTAAATTCGGATCCTTTCTAGAGAAGGAGTTTCTCTCAAAAGAAGTGAGTGGGAGGAAAGTAGAACTTGATGAGGTAACTGTACCTGCTCCCTTATTGGAAAATAGTTCATCACAGAAACCGGTTCCTGTGATAACTACACCAATCAGTGAGGAAGCTAATGATATTGATCATGAAACTTCAGATCAAGTTACTACCAAACCTCGTAGGTCAACCAGAGTAAGATCCGCACCAGAGTGGTACGGTAATCCTATTTTGGAAGTCATGTTACTTGACCATGGCGAACCTACGAACTATGAGGAAGCGATGATGAGCCCAGATTCCGCAAAATGGCTTGAGGCCATGAAATCTGAGAAGGGATCCATGTATGAGAACAAAATATGGACTTTGGTTGACTTGCCCGATGATCGGCAAGCCATTGAGAATAAATGGATCTTCAAAAAGAAGACTGACGCTGATGGTAATGTCACTGTCTACAAAGCTCGACTTGTTGCAAAAGGTTTTCGACAAGTTCAGGGGGTTGACTACAATGAGACTTTCTCACCCATAGCGATGCTTAAGTCTGTCCGAATCATGTTAGCAATTGCCGCATTTTATGATTATGAAATATGGCAAATGGATGTCAAAATTGTATTCCTGAATGGATTTCAAGAAGAAGAGTTGTATATGATGCAACCAGAAGGTTTTGTCGATCGAAAAGGTGCTAACAAAGTGTGCAAGCTCCAGCGATCCATTTATGGACTAGTGCAAGCCTCTAGGAGTTGGAATAAACGCTTTGTTAGTGTGATCAAAGCATACAGTTTTATACAGACTTTTGGAGAAGCCTGTTTTACAAGAAAGTGAGTGGGAGCTCTGTAGCATTTCTGATATTATATGTAGATGACATATTGTTAATTGGAAATGATATATAATTTCTGGATAGCATAAAAGGATACTTGAATAAAAGTTTTTCGATGAAAGACCTCGGTGAAGCTGCTTACATATTGGGCATCAAGATCTATAGAGATAGATCAAGACGCTTAATTGGACTTTCACAAAGCACATACCTTGATAAAGTTTTGAAAAAGTTCAAAATGGATCAGGCAAAGAAAGGGTTCTTGCCTATATTACAAGGTGTGAAGTTGAGTCAGACTCAATGCCCGACCACAGCAGAAGATAGAGAGAAAATGAAAGATGTTCCCTATGCTTCAGTCATAGGCTCTATCATGTATGCAATGCTGTGTACCAGACCTGATGTATGCTTAGCAATAAGATTAGCAGGGAGGTACCAAAGTAATCCAGGAGTGGATCACTGGATAGCGGTCAAGAATATCCTAAAATACCTGAAAAGGACTAAGGATATGTTTCTCGTTTATGGAGGTGACAAACAACTAGTCGTAAATGGTTACGTCGATGCAAGCTTTTACACTGATCTGGACGATTCTAAATCTCAAACCGGATACGTGTTTATATTGAACGATGGAGCTGTCAGTTGGTGCAGTTCTAAACAAAGCGTCCTGGCAGGATCTACATGCGAAGCGAAGTACATAGCTGCTTCGGAAGCAGCAAATGAAGGAGTCTGGATGAAGGAGTTCATTTCCGATCTAGGTGTCATACCTAGTGCATCGGGACCAATGAAGATGTTCTGTGACAATACTAGTGTTGTTGCCTTGGCAAAGGAATCCAGATTTCACAAGAGGACCAAGCACATCAAGAGACGCTTCAATTCCATCTAGGACCAAGTCCAGGTGGGAGACATAGAGATTTGCAAGATACATACGGATCTGAATGTTGCAGACCCGTTGACTAAGCCTCTTCCACGAGCAAAACATGATCGGCACCAAGGCTCCATGGGTGTTAGATTCATTACTGTGTAATCTAGATTGTCGACTTTAGTGCAAGTGGGACACTAAAGGAAATATGCCCTAGAGGCAATAATAAAGTTATTATTTATTTCCTTATATCATGATAAATGTTTATTATTCATGCCAGAATTGTATTAACCAGAAACATGATACATGCGTGAATACATAGAAAAACTTAATGTCACTAGTATGCCTCTACTTGACTAGCTCATTAATCAAAGATGGTTATGTTTCCTAACCATAGACATGAGTTGTCATTTGATTAACGGGATCACATCATTAGGAGAATGATCTGATTGACTTGACCCATTCCGTTAGCTTAGCAGTTGATCGTTTAGTATGTTGCTATTGCTTTCTTCATGACTTATACATGTTCCTACAACTATGAGATTATGCAAATCTCGTTTACTGGAGGAACACTTTGTGTGCTACCAAACGTCACAACGTAACTGGGTGATTATAAAGGAGCTCTACAGGTGTCTCCAAAGGTACATGTTGAGTTGGCGTATTTCAAGATTACGTTTTGTCACTCCGATTGTCGGAGAGGTATCTTTGGGCCCTCTCGGTAATGCACATCACTATAAGCCTTGCAAGCAATGTAGCTAATGAGTTAGTTACGGAATGATGCATTACATAACGAGTAAAGAGACTTGCCGGTAATGTTATTGAACTAGGTATTGAGATACCGATGATCGAATCTCGGGCAAGTAACATACCGATGACAAAGGGAACGTCGTATGTTGTTATGCGGTTTGACTGATAAAGATCTTCGTAGAATATGTAGGAGCCAATATGAGCATCCAGCTTCCGCTATTGGTTATAAACCGGAAACGTGTCTCGGTCATGTCTACATAGTTCTCGAACCCGTAGGGTCCGCATGCTTAAAGTTTTGATGATGGTTATATTACGAGTTTTGTGAGTTTTTATGTACCGAAGGTTGTTCGGAGTCCCGGATGTGATCACGCACATGACAAGGAGTCTCGAAATGGTCGAGACATGAAGATTGATATATTGGAAGCCTATATTTGGATATCGGAAGTGTTCCGGGTGAAATCGGGATTTAACCGGAGTACCGAGGGGTTATCAGAACCCCCCGGGGGCTTAATGGGCCATAGTGGGCCTTAGTAGAGAAGAGGAGAGGCGGCAAGGGCTGGGCCGCGTGCCCCTCCCCCTTAGTCCGAATAGGACAATGAGAGGGGGGGCGCTGCCCTTTCCTTCCTCTCTCTCCCTCCTCTTTCCCCCCTTCTCCAAGTCCAACAAGGAAAGGAGGGAGTCCTACTCCAGGTGGGAGTAGGACTCCCCATGGCGCGCCTCCTCCCTGGCCGTCCACCCGCTTCCCCCTTGCTCCTTTATATACGGGGGCAGGGGAACCCCTAGAGACACAACAACAGATCATTGATCTCTTAGCCGTGTGTGGTGCCCCCCTCCACCATAGTCCTTCTCGATAATATTGTAGCAGTGCTTAGGCGAAGCCCTGCAATGGTAGAACATCAACATCGTCACCATGCCATCGTGCTGATGGAACTCTCCCTCGACACTCGGCTGGATCGGAGTTCGAGGAACATCATCGAACTAAACGTGTGGTAGAACTCGGAGGTGTCGTGCTTTCGGTGCTTGATCGGTCGGGCCGTGAAGACGTACGACTACATCAACCACGTTGTTCTAACACTTCCGCTTTCGGTCTACGAGGGTATGTGGATGACACTCTGCCCTCTCGTTGCTATGCATCACCATGATTTTGCGTGTGCGTAGGAATTTTTTTGAAATTACTACGTTCCCCAACATGCCTTGTTGCCCACAGTATTTTGAGTGTGTAGTTATGTACGCGCGATATGTAAGCCGCAACCTTATGGGGTAGTCGGCGGTGGTTGAACTGCTAATCAAGGTCCGGATCTGTGAAGTTATCGCAGGGAGGTGTGGACCGGACTCGTTTAGAGATGTCATTGGCTTTGACGTCCGACGAATTATTCGGCTTAATGAGGCTGCCATAAACCTCGGGTGCAAGAGCCGCGGTGTGCTCTTCAGTTTGGAGGGAACACTCCATGTTTCCATTCACTGTAATGATGCCATGTGGTCTAGGCATTTTAAGCTTCAAACAAGCATAATGCGGGACTGCATTAAAGCGGGCGAAAGCAGTTCGGCCGAGCAGTGCCTAATAACCACTGCGGAAGGGGGCGATCTCGAAGATTAGTTCTTCACTTCGGAAGTTGTCTTGGGAGCCGAATACGACCTCCGGTGTTAATGAGCCTGTACAGCGAGCCTCCATGCCGGGTATCACACCTTTAAAGGTAGTGTTACTAGGCTTGATTCTTGATGGGTCGATACCCATCTTGCGGACAGTGTCTTTGTAGATCAAGTTGAGACTGTTGCCGCCGTCCATAAGGTCTCTAGTGAGATGGTATCCGTCGATGATTGGATCGAGTACCAGGGCGGCTGAAACCCCGACGGATACTGGTTGGGTGATCTCTGCGATCAAAGGTGATCAGATAGGTTGACCATGGATTGAATTTTGGGGCAGCAGGCTCTATGGTGTAGACATCCCTTTGTGTGTGCTTGCGCTCCCTTTTGGGAATCTGAGTGACATAGATCATGTTCACTGTTTTCACCCCGAGGGGAACTGCTTTTGGCCCCCAGTGTTCGGCTGACGGGGCTCATCATCATCCTTGCTTGGAGGTCTCTTCCCCTTGTGTTTGGTATTTAACTTACGACCTGTTTGAAAACCCAATAGTTTCTGTTGGTGTGGTTAGCAGGCTTGTCGGGTGTGCCATGAATCTGACAGGGCCTCTCAAGGATTTTGTCCAAGTTGGATGGACCGTCACTGTTGCCTTCAAAAGGTTTCTTTTGCTGACTCGATTTAGAACCATTGAATCTGGCATTAACTGTCATCTCATCTGCATCGTCATTATTGCTCCAACGTTTCTTTTTATGGCGGCGTGGTCTGCCATTGCCGTCCCTGGCCTCAGAAGTACCGAGGTCGCCGGAGCTGTTGCTTCTACGAGCCAACCAGTTATCTTCACCCACACATAAACGGGTTATGAGTGTAGTTAAAGGTGCCATGGTCTTCGGCTTTTCCTGCCCGAGGTGTCTGGTGAGCCATTCGTCACGGATGCTGTGTTTGAAGGCCACTAAGGGTTCGACGTTCGGACAGTCCACGATTTGGTTCTTTTTAATTAGGAACCGATTCCAAAGCTTGCGAACCAATTCGCCACGTTTCTGGATTATGTGACTTACGCCATCAGCATCCGGTGGCTGGACATAAGTGCCCGAAAAGTTAGCCCGAATAGCATCTTCTAAATCTTCCCAGGTTCTAATGGAGTTCTCTGGGAGGTTGTTCAACCAGTGTCGTGCTCGTCCTTTCAGCTTTAGACGAAGATATTTAATGGCGTGAAGGTCATCTCCATGAGCCATATGAATGTGGAGAAGAAAATCTTAAATCCAGACGGCCGGATTTGTTGTTCCATCATACTGCTCGATGTTTACGGGTTTAAACCCTTCCGGAAACTAGTGCTGCATTACCTCATCGGTAAAACACATAGGGTGTGCAGCACCTCTATACCGTGCAACATCACAATGGGGATCGGATGACATCTGAGTTCGGTGATGATCCCGAATATTGTAATGTTCATCACGCGGAAGCTTCATAGCCGTTATCGCGTGCAGGGGCACGACCTCTTGATCCGTAGATCGATCTGGTCTGACCGGCTTTATTGGCCAGGTCCTGATGTAAATCATATGTATAGCCTGCAACCACTGTCTCCTTGCCTCTTCGGCGAGGGGGTGCGGGCTGGTGTTCGGCTTGATGTGCCATTTTGTCCTGTCCACGTGGTGGTCGATCTAGTTGATCTGCGTAATTGTATTTCGACGGTATTGACTCAAGGGCTTCATCATCGAATTGTGGCAGCCAGGACCTTGGTCCACCTTTCGTTGAGCGTATCCTGTTTAGCTTTGAGCTGCTGTTGTTTCTTTTTCAGTCTCCGCGCGATGGCGATGAGCTGTCGCTTGAAGCATTCTTGTTCCAAAGGTTCCTCTAGGACGATAAAATCTTCGTCACCAAGGATAACATCCTCCTCGGAGATCGGCATGTAGTTACTATCCTCCGAGTCTTCATGATCAGCGTGTTCGGGGCTATAATGACCCTCCTCCCTCTCGTCCTGTTCGGACATGGGCTCGACAGGGTGTTCGGGGTCTTCGGCATTATCTGGAGTCTCATTGTCCTCGGTGTCGGTATTGCTGTCCCTTGCCCGACGCGATCGTGCACAATGCCGCTGGTGCCAGCGCTTTGGCGGTTCGTCGACGTGTTGGGGAATGTTGCAGAAAACAAAAAAATTCTACGCTTCACCAAGATCAATCTATGGAGTCATCTAGCAACGAGAGAGAGGAGTGCATCTACATACCCTTGTAGATCGCGCGGAAGCGTTCAAGAGAACAGAGTTGAGGGAGTCGTACTCGTCGTGATCCAAATCACCGGAGATCCTAGCTCCGAACAGACGACACCTCCGCGTTCAACACACGTACGGTTGGGAAGACGTCTCCTCCTTCTTGATCCAGCAAGGGGGAAGGAGAGGTTGATGAAGATCCAACAGCACGACGGCGTGGTGGTGGATGCAGCAGCGATCTCGGTAGGGCTTCGCCAAGCACTTGCGAGAGGGAGAGGTGTAGGAGGGGAGAGGGAGGCGCCAGAGACTTGGGGTGCGACTGCCCTCCCTCCCCCCTCTTTATATAGGGCCCCTAGAGGGGGGGGCCAGCCCTAGGAGATCCAATCTCCAAGGGGGGCGGCGGCCAAGGGGGTGGCTTGCCCCCCAAGGTAAGTGAGGCGCCCCCCACCCCTAGGGTTTCCAACCCTAGGCGTAGGGGGGCCCAAGGGGGCGCACTAGCCCACCAGGGGCTGGTTCCCCTCCCACTTCAGCCCATGGGGCCCTCCGGGATAGGTGGCCCCACCCGGTGGACCCCACGGGACCCTTCCGGTGGTCCCAGTACAATACCGGTGACCCCCGAAACTTTCCCGATGGCCGAAACTGAACTTCCTATATATAAATCTTCACCTCCAGACCATTCAGGAACTCCTCGTGACGTCCAGGATCACATCCGGGACTCCGAACAACTTTCGGGTTACTGCACACTAATAACTCAACAACCCTAGCGTCACCGAACCTTAAGTGTGTAGACCCTACAAGTTCGGGAGACATGTAGACATGACCGAGACGCCTCTCCGGTCAATAACCAATAGCGGTATCTGGGTACCCATGTTGGCTCCCACATGCTCCTCGATGATCTCCTCAGATGAACCATGATGTCGAGGATTCAATCAATCCCGTATACAATTCCCTTTGTCAATCAGTACGTTACTTACCCGAGATTCGATCGTCGGTATCCCAATACCTCATTTAATCTCGTTACCGGCAAGTCACTTTACTCGTACCATAATGCATGATCCCGTGACCATACACTTGGTCACATTGAGCTCATTATGATGATGCATTACCGAGTGGGCCCAGAGATACCTCTCCGTCATACGGAGTGACAAATCCCAGTCTCGATTCGTGCCAGCCCAACAGACACTTTCGGAGATACCCGTAGTGCACCTTTATAGTCACCCAGTTACATTGTGACGTTTGGCACACCCAAAGTACTCCTACGGTATCCGGGAGTTGCACAATCTCATGCTCTAAGGAAATGATACTTGACATTTGGAAAAGCTCTATGCTTAGGATTGGGTCTTGTCCATCACATCATTCTCCTAATGATGTGATCCCGTTATCAATGACATCCAGTGTCCATAGTCAGGAAACCATGACTATCTATTGATCAATGAGCTAGTCAACTAGAGGCTCACTAGGGACGTGTTGTGGTCTATATATTCACACCTGTATTACGATTTCCGGATAACACAATTATAGTAGGAATAATAGACAATTAACATGAACAAAGAAATATAATAATAACCATTTTATTATTGCCTCTAGGGCATTTTTCCAACAGTCTCCCACTTGCACTAGAGTCAAAAATCTAGTTACATTGTGATGAATCGAACACCCATAGCGTTCTGGTGTTGATCATGTTTTGCTCTAGGGAGAGGTTTAGTCAACGGATCTGCTATATTCAGGTCCGTATGTACTTTACAAATATCTATGTCTCCATCTTGAACATTTTCATGAATGGAGTTGAAGCGACGCTTGATGTGCCTGGTCTTCTTGTGAAACCTGGGCTCCTTGCCAAGTGCAATAGCTCCAGTGTTGTCACAGAAGAGTTTGATCGGCCCCGACGCATTGGGTATGACTCCTAGGTCGGTGATGAACTCCTTCACCCAGATTGCTTCATGCGCTGCCTCCGAGGCTGCCATGTACTCCGCTTCACATGTAGATCCTGCCACGACGCTCTGCTTGCAACTGCACCAACTTACTGCCCCACCATTCAAAATATACATGTATCCGGTTTGTGACTTAGAGTCATCCATATCTGTGTCGAAGCTAGCGTCGATGTAACCCTTTACGACGGGCTCTTCGTCACCTCCATATACGAGAAACATATCCTTAGTCCTTTTCAGGTACTTAAAGATGTTCTTGACCGCTGTCCAGTGTTCCGTGCCGAGATTACTTTGGTACCTTCCTACCAAACTTACGGCAAGGTTTATATCAGGTCTGGTACAGGTCATGGCATACATGATAGACCCTATGGCTGAGGCATAGGGGAGGACACTCATCTTTTCTCTATCTTCTGCCGTGGTCGGGCATTGAGCCGAGCTCAATTTCACACCTTGCAACATAGGCAAGAACCCTTCTTGTACTGGTCCATATTGAGCTTCTTCAATATCTTATCAAGGTATGTGCTTTGTGAAAGACCTATGAGGCGTCTTGATCTATCTCTATAGATCTTGATGCCTAATATGTAAGCAGCTTCTCCAAGGTCCTTCATTGAAAAACACTTATTCAAGTAGGACTTAATGCTGTCCAAAAGTTCTATATCATTTCCCATCAAAAGTATGTCATCCACATATAATATGAGAAATGCTACAGAGCTCCCACTCACTTTCTTGTAAATGCAGGCTTCTCCATAAGTCTGCATAAACCCAAACGCTTTAATCATTTCATTAAAGCGAATGTTCCAACTCCGAGATGCTTGCACCAGCCCATAGATGGAGCGCTGGAGCTTGCATACCTTGTTAGCATTCTTAGGATCGACAAAACCCTCTGGCTGCATCATATATAGTTCTTCCTTAAGATGGCCGTTAAGGAATGCCGTTTTGACGTCCATTTGCCATATCTCATAATCATAGTATGCGGCAATTGCTAACATGATTCGGACGGACTTCAGCTTTGCTACGGGAGAGAAAGTCTCATCATAGTCAACCCCTTGAACTTGTCGATAACTCTTAGCGACAAGTCGAGCTTTATAGATGGTAACATTACCATCCGCGTCCGTCTTCTTCTTAAAGATCCATTTGTTTTCTATTGCTCGCTGATCATTGGGCAAGTCTGTCAAAGTCCACACTTTGTTTTCATACATGGATCCTATCTCAGATTGCATGGCTTCAAGCCATTTGTTGGAATCTGGGACGGCCATTGCTTCTTCATAGTTCGAAGGTTCACCGTTGTCTAACAACATGATTTCCAGGACAGGGTTGCCATACCACTCTGGTGTGTAACGTGTCCTCGTGGACCTACGAAGTTCAGTAGTGACTTGATCCGAAGTACCTTGGTCATCATCATTAATTTCCTCTCTAGTCGGTGCAAGCACCACAGGAACATCTTCCTGAGCTACGCTACTTACCGGTTCAAGAGGTAGTACTTCATCAAGTTCCACTTTCCTCCCACTAACTTCTTTCAAGAGAAACTCTTTCTCCAGAAAGGACTCGTTCTTGGCAACAAAGATCTTGCCCTCGGATCTTAGGTAGAAGGTATACCCAATGGTTTCTTTAGGGTATCCTATGAAGACGCACTTTTCCGACTTGGGTTTCAGCTTTTCAGGTTGAAGTTTCTTGACATAAGCATCGCATCCCCAAACTTTTAGAAACGACAACTTAGGTTTCTTCCCAAACCATAATTCATACGGTGTCGTCTCAACGGATTTAGACGGTGCCCTATTTAAAGTGAATGTAGTTGTCTCTAGAGCGTATCCCCAAAATGATAGTGGTAAATTGGTGAGTGACATCATAGATCGCATCATATCCAATAGAGTGCGATTACGATGTTCGGACACACCGTTACGCTGAGGTGTTCCAGGCGGTGTGAGTTGTGAAACGATTCCACATTTCCTTAAGTGCGTACCAAATTCGTGACTTAAATATTCTCCCCCACGATCTGATCGGAAGAACTTTATCTTTCGGTCATGTTGATTCTCTACCTCATTCTGAAATTCCTTGAACTTTTCAAAGTTCTCAAACTTGTGTTTCATCAAGTAGACATACCCATATCTACTCAAGTCGTCAGTGAGAGTGAGAACATAACGATATCCTCCGCGAGCCTCAATGCTCATTGAACCGCACACATCAGTATGTATGATTTCCAATAAGTTGGTTGCTTGCTCCATTGTTCCAGAGAACGGAGTCTTGGTCATTTTGCCCATATGGCATGGTTCGCATGTGTCAAACGATTCGTAATCAAGAGACTCCAAAAGTCCATCAAGCTTCTTCATGCGCTTGACACCTATGTGACCAAGGCGGTAGTGCCACAAGTATGTGGGACTATCGTTATCAACTTTACATCTTTTGGTATTCACACTATGAATATGTGTAACATCACGTTCGAGATTCATTAAGAATAAACCGTTGACCAGCGGGGCATGACCATAAAACATATCTCTCATATAAATAGAAAAACCATTATTCTCGGATTTAAATGAGTAGCCATCTCGCATTAAACGAGATCCAGATACAATGTTCATGCTCAAAGCTGGCACTAAATAACAATTATTGAGGTTTAAAACTAATCCTGTAGGTAAATGTAGGGGTAGTGTGCCAACGGCGATCACATCGACCTTGGAACCATTCCCGATGCGCATCGTCACCTCGTCCTTTGCAAATCTCCGCTTATTCCGCAGCTCCTGCTTTGAGTTACAAATATGAGCAACCGCACCGGTATCAAATACCTAGGAGCTACTACGAGTGCTGGTAAGGTACACATCAATAACATGTATATCACATATACCTTTGGTGTTGCTGGCCTTCTTGTCCGCTAAGTATTTGGGGCAGTTCCGCTTCTAGTGACCACTTCCCTTGCAATAAAAGCACTCAGTCTCAGGCTTGGGTCCATTCTTTGACTTCTTCCTCGCAACTGGCTTGCCAGGCGCAACAACTCCCTTGCCGTCCTTCTTGAAGTTCTTCTTACCCTTGCCTTTCTTGTTTCATTCACCATCAACACTTGATGTTCCTTTTTGATCTCTACCTCGGCTGATTTCAGCATTGAATATACCTCAGGAATGG
Source organism: Triticum aestivum (assembly GCF_018294505.1). Taxonomy (NCBI): domain Eukaryota; kingdom Viridiplantae; phylum Streptophyta; class Magnoliopsida; order Poales; family Poaceae; genus Triticum; species Triticum aestivum. The sequence goes on along the minus strand of NC_057801.1, from coordinate 318,458,037 downwards.
TCTTTTCCATCCCCTGCATATTGAAGTTCATCACAAAGCTCTTGTAGCTCGGTGGAAGCGACTGAAGAATTCTGTCAATAACCGCATCATCCGGGAGATTAACTCCCAGTTGAGTCAAGCGGTTGTGCAACCCAGACATTTTAAGTATGTCCTCACTGACAGAACTATTTTCCTCCATCTTACAACTGAAGAACTTGTCGGAGACTTCATATCTCTCGACACGGGCATGAGCTTGGAAAACCATTTTCAGCTCTTCGAACATCTCATATGCTCCGTGTTGCTCAAAACGCTTTTGGAGCCCCGGTTCTAAGCTGTAAAGCATGCCGCACTGAACGAGGGAGTAATCATCAGCACAAGACTGCCAAGCGTTCATAACGTCTTGGTTCTCTGGGATGGGTGCTTCACCTAGTGGTGCTTCCTAGGTCATAATCTTTCTTTGCAGCTATGAGGATGATCCTCAGGTTCCGGACCCAGTCCGTATAGTTGCTGCCATAATCTTTCAGCTTGGTTTTCTCTAGGAACGAGTTGAAGTTGAGGGCAACATTAGCGTGGGCCATTTGATCCACAAGACATATTGTAAAGATTTTAGACTAAGTTCATGATAATTAAGTTCATCTAATCAAATTATTCAATGAACGCCCACTCAGACAGACATCCCTCTAGTCATCAAAGTGAAACATGATTCGAGTCAACTAGGCCGTGTCCGATCATCACGTGAGACGGACTAGTCATCATCGGTGAATATCTTCATGTTGATCGTATCTTCTATATGACTCATGCTCGAACTTCCGGTCTTCCATGTTTCGAGGCCATGTCTGTACATGCTAGGCTCGTCAAGTCAACCTAAGTGTATTGCGTGTGTAAATCTGGCTTACACCCGTTGTATTCGAACGTTAGGATCTATCACACCCGATCATCACGTGGTGCTTCGAAACAATGAACCTTTGCAGCGGTGCACAGTTAGGGGGAACACTTTCTTGAAATTATTTTGAGGGATCGTCTTATTTAAGCTACCGTCATTCTAAGCAAATAAGATGTAAAACATGATAAACATCACATCCAATCAAATAGTGACATGATATGGCCAATATCATATTGCTCCTTTGATCTCCATCTTCGGGGCCCCATGATCATCTTCGTCACCGGCATGACACCATGATCTCCATCATCATGATCTCCATCATCGTGTCTTCATGAAGTTGTCACGCCAACGATTACTTCTACTTCTATAGCTAACGCGTTTAGCAATAAAGTAAAGTAATTTACATGGCGTTATTCAATGACACGCAGGTCATACAAAAAATAAAGACAACTCCTATGGCTCCTGCCGGTTGTCATACTCATCGACATGCAAGTCGTGATTCCTATTACAAGAACATGATCAATCTCATACAACACATATATCATCACATCCTTTTGGCCATATCAAATCACAAGGCACATGCCGCAAAAACAAGTTAGACGTCCTCTAATTGTTGTTGCAAGTTTTTACGTGGCTTCTATAGGTTTCTAGCAAGAATGTTTCTTACCTACGTAAAACCACAATGTGATATGCCAATTTCTATTTACCTTTCATAAGGACCCTTTTCATCGAATCCGCTCCAACTAAAGTGGGAGAGATAGACACCCTCTAGCCACCTTATGCAACTAGTGAATGTCAGTCGGTGGAACCTGTCTCACGTAAGCGTACGTGTAAGGTCGGTCCGGGCCGCTTCATCCCACGATGCCGCCGAAGCAAGATAAGACTAGTAGTGGCAAGAAAATTGACAACATCTACGCCCACAACAAGTTTCTATTCTACTCGTGCATAGTAACTACGCATAGATCTAGCTCTTGATGCCACTGTTGGGGAACGTTGCAGAAAATAAATAAAAATTCTACTCTCCACCAAGATCAATCTATGGAGTCATCTAGCAACGAGAGAGAGGAGTGCATCTACATACCCTTGTAGATCGCGCGCGGAAGCGTTCAAGAGAACGGGGTTGAGGGAGTCGTACTCGTCGTGATCCAAATCACCGGAGATCCTAGCGCCGAACGGACGGCACCTCCGTATTCAACACACGTACAGTTGGGAAGACGTCTCCTCCTTCTTGATCCAGCAAGGGGGAAGGAGAGGTTGATGAAGATCCAGCAGCACGACGGCGTGGTGGTGGATGCAGCAGCGATCTCGGGAGGGCTTCGCCAAGCACTTGCGAGGGGGAGAGGTGTAGCAGGGGAGAGGGAGGCGCCAGAGACTTGGGGTGCGGCTGCCCTCCCTCTCCCTCTCTATATAGGACCCCTAGGGGGGGCGCCGGCCCTAGGAGATCCAATCTCCAAGGGTGGCGGCGGCCAAGGGGGTGGCTTGCCCCCCAAGGCAAGTGAGGCGCCCCCCACCCCTAGGGTTTCCAACCCTAGGCACAGGGGGGCCCAAGGGGGGCGCACCAGCCCACCAGGGGTTGGTTCCCCTCCCACTTCAGCCCATGGGGCCCTCCAGGATAGGTGGCCCCACCCGGTGGACTCCCGGGACCCTTCCGGTGGTCCCGATACAATACTGGTGACCCCCGAAACTTTCCCGATGGCCGAAACCGAACTTCCTATATATAAATCTTCACATCCGGACCATTCCGGAACTCCTCGTGACGTCCGGATCTCATCCGGGACTCCGAACAAATTTCGGGTTACTGCATACTAATATCTCAACAACCCTAGCGTCACCGAACCTTAAGTGTGTAGACCCTACGGGTTCGGGAGACATGCAGACATGACCGAGATGCCTCTGCAGTCAATAACCAACAATGGGATCTGGATACCCATGTTGGCTCCCACATGCTCCTCGATGATCTCATCGGATGAACCACGATGTCGAGGATTCAATCAATCCCGTATACAATTCCCTTTGTCAATCAGTACGTTACTTGCCCGAGATTCGATCGTCGGTATCCCAATACCTCGTTTAATCTCGTTACTGGCAAGTCACTTTACTCGTACCGTAATGCATGATCCGGTGACCAGACACTTGGTCACATTGAGCTCATTATGATGATGCATTACCGAGTGGGCCCAGAGATACCTCTCCGTCATACGGAGTGACAAATCCCAGTCTCAATTCATGCCAACCCAACAGACACTTTCGGAGATACCCGTAGTGCACCTTTATAGTCACCCAGTTACGTTGTGACGTTTGGCACACCCAAAGTACTCCTACGGTATCCGGGAGTTGCACAATCTCATGGTCTAAGGAAATGATACTTGACATTTGGAAAAGTTCTAGTGAAACGAACTACACGATCTTTGTGCTATGCTTAGGATTGGGTCTTGTCCATCACATCATTCTCCTAATGATGTGATCCCGTTATCAATGACATCCAATGTCCATAGTCAGGAAACCATGACTATCTGTTGATTAACGAGCTAGTCAACTAGAGGCTCACTAGGGACGTGTTGTGGTCTATATATTCACACATGTATTACGATTTCCGAATAACACAATTATAGCATGAATAATAGACAATTATCATGAACAAAGAAATATAATAATAACCATTTTATTATTGCCTCTAGGGCATATTTCCAACACGACGAGCTTGTCCTTATCTGGATTTTGAGTGGCCTCGTCGTCCTTTTTATCAGTAGTGTCCACCATGTATACGTCATAGGTATAAGTGGTCGTCCAACGCCCTGTGAAGGGTGGTGCTTGGCCTGGTTTGGCGTCGTATTCATTGTCCATACCGTCAATGTCTTCGGATGCATAGTCTAGCATGTCGATTAGATCCTCGATAGTGGCTGTTAAGTGGGTGGTGGGTGGGGCATAGAATTCCCAGTTCTCAGCCCCAAACCCAGGCTGGGTGTAGTTCGGAGGCGAAGCTTCCGTAATGGCGAGAGCTTGCATTAAGCCTAGTGCTTCATCTAAGAGCGAAGGATGGGTAGGAGTCTACGGATCTGCAGGGCTGAGCTTGGTGATAGACACCTGATCAGGCCCGATCAATGCAGACCTCGACGGTTCGGAGTTGTCGTCTAGAGGCGAATCAAAGATCGCATCTGGGTCTCCAGCTGGAAGTTCCATAATAGGAGGGAGTCCAGCGGGGCTGATTTTCCCGTCTTCAGGTGATACGATCTGCCCCGGATCTAAGGCCAAGGCGGGTGTGAGTGCAGACCCCTGGACGGGGTCTAAGAGCGGATCCGAAGAGCTTCCTTCTTGAGGGCAGGGGGAGACAACCGGGGACGTGAGCCCCTCGAAGATCAGATCTCCTTAGATATCGGTGATGTAGTTCAGGTTTCCGAACCTGATCTGGCAGCTAGGGGCGTAACTGTCGACCTGCTCAATGTGGCTGACCGAGTTGGCACAAAGCACGAAGCCGCCGAACACAAAGACCTATCTGGGAAGAAAGGTTTCCCTGGATGCAGCATCATCATAGATGGAGATGCGATCCATCAATCCTTTTGTTGACAACACAGCGGAGCTCTCAATGAAAGAACCAATGAAGGTGTCAAAAACGGAAGATCTCGGGTAGGGGGGCCAAGCTGTATGTCTGAGGATTGATGGTAACAATGATCAAAGGGACACAGTGTTTACCCAGGTTCGGGCCCTCTTAATGGAGGTAAAACCCTACTCCTGCTTGATCATATTCGATGGGTATAGGGGTTACAAGAGTTGATCTACCTCGAGATCGTAATGGCTAAACCCTAACTTGGCTAGTCTATTAATGTTCTGATCCTGCCTCTGGTCTAAACCCTCTGGTTTATGTAGATACCGGAGGGGCCTAGGGTTGTTCAAAGTCGGTTAAACAGAAATGAAATAGTATACCCGTACACCTAAACTTGTCGTTCACGCACACGGGAGTCCCAACCGGGCACGTGAGGTGGTCTTCTTCCTTTTATCTTGACATCCCATTAGTTCGGCCCACATCGAATAGTCCGAATGCCCGAGGACCCCTTATTCCAGGACTCCCTCATAGGGTCCGTCTACGGATCAAATAAACCAATAAAAGACAACCACCCATGCTAAGTCCCAATCGTCCCTACTGGGCACCACTCTTGATCGTCCAAATACTTGACGTACATCCGGCCACGTTCTTGATTGAACTCCCACTGAAGCTCATGTTCATCGATAGCATCAAGCTCGGAGGTACCTGCAACTGTTGTTGTAGTAAACTGTGAGCCACGAGGACTCAGCAATCACGTTCCAGGGTATCAAGACTGACAAAGCTTTTACGTGAGGAAGGGTATCTGGTGGAGTTGCAGCGAAGCACTAAGCATATATGAGGTGGCTAGCTTATGTTTTCAGAGTAAGATAAGAAGCTACGCATGCAGTCGTAACTAGTAGTGATCACTAAGTGATCCTATCTACTTATGTATCATACATAACCCCGCTGTGTTCTCTTCCTGAACTCCTTCGTAAAGAGACCATCACGGCTACGCACACAGTTAGTGTATTTTATTTGAGGCATTGTGTCAAGTTATGTTCAACAGGATATTAAAAAACTCCCATCTGCCACATAACCACGGGCATGGCTTTTGAAAGTTCAAACCCTGCAGGGGTATCCCAACTTAGCCAATGACAAGCTCTCACGATCAATGGAGGAAAATCCTTCTCCTGGAACAACCCGATCAAGTTTGGAATCCCCGGTTCACAAGACATTTCGACAATGGTAAAACAAAACTAGCAAGACCTCCCGACGTGCCGACACCTCGATAGGAGCTGTGCGTATCTCGTCTCAGGCCACGATCGGATAAGCGACGCGTACTGGTGCAAAAATAACCCAGGTTGCCCTAGGGCGGCCCCGCACAGTGCTCTAGTTTGGACCAACACTCATGAGGAGCACTGGCCCAGCTTGTTGTTTAAGAATCCTCGGGTTAATTACTCCCTATGCAAATTTTAGTTGTTATTAGGAAAATGGTAAAACCAAAGTTGTGCCTTGCTAGAAGAGTTTTACTCAAAGCAAACTGTCAAGGGGGGCCATAAACCCCGACCACGTTAGGAACGAAAAAATCAAGGAACATAACACCGGTATGACAGAAGCTAAAGCAGAAAGAGTGGAACAAAACACCAAGCAAAAGGCCAAGCCTTCCACCCTTTACCAAGTATATAGATTCATTAATTAAATAAGAGATATTGTGATATCCCAACATATCCATGTCCCAACATGGAATATCCTGCACTGCACCTGTAACTAGCAACGCTATAAGAGGGGCTGAGCAAAGCGGTAACATAGCCAGACAACAGTTTGCTAGGAAGGTGGGTTAGAGGCATTTCAGGGCATTAAACAACGCTGACAACAATTAGATAGGTAGAGTGACATAGCGAAAGAATCGAGACAACTATCAAAGCAAAGATAGTGGTGATATCAAGGAAGGGTCATCTTGCCTGCAATGTTCTCAGTGGTATCGAATCCTGGCTCCTCGTTAACGTACTCGACAAGGTCCTCGTACTCAAACTCGTCTCCCGGCACAACCCAAAGAAATACAAGCATACCATAAACAACCACTCATGGCATGGCAATAACATGTTCTACATGCAAAACTATCAAGGATGCATAACAAGAATGGTATGCACAAAGCAACGGTTATACCGGAATGAAGGGGTACGATAACGAGAAGGAAAATGATGAAGGCAGGAATTATACGGGCAAAATCTTCGTAATCCAAGCATGCAACTGGAAAGATTAGAAGAATTTGGTTTGAAATCGATATAAATACCATCGAAAACGGATGCACGGAACTCAAACGGTGAGCAATATGATATGCAATGCAAAACTGTCAAAAACAGCAACATGCCAACTTGGATGCATCATATGAATATGCAACAGGGCTTTAACATGAAAATAAATGGCATAGCAGTTAAGTACATGACAAACACTACAAAACATGATTACTGAACTATTTCTAGAACTCACTAGAACATCCCCAACATAGCATGGAAAACTGACAAAGGATAACAGTTTTTTAGACTTGGTGAAAATCCTGATCATGGCAGAAACAACATCAGGTTGCAATGTTTAGAGCTAGTAAACTTCATGCTACATGAACAAATCATGGCAAACAAGAGCAAGAATGCTATTATTAAATGCACTTAATAAAACTCGACCACTGAACTTTGTCCAGAAACACATGGATTTGATCATAGCTTCAATGCAAAATGGCAAGTGATATAAACAGATCTCAGACTTGGTAGAATTTCATGGCATGGCAGAAATAGATTCATGATAGCATGTTTGCAATCTTGTTGCACTCACTACAATGCATATCATGGCATGCAAATGAAACTAGCAGCAAGTAGACAAGATGAAGAACATGTTTATATGCAAAACTTTCTCATAGCATAAATGGTATTAAATGCACAAGAATGACAAAATGCTACATGCTGCAAATATAACCATGAACACAAACTTGCTCAAAAGCTAAAATAATGTCACCACTAGATTAGGTGTATTTTTCTAGCCCAAAATGATATATAATATGCCTATGTTTCTATAGGTAAAATGCATGCAAAATAAATAACAAGTTAACTGCCAAAATTGGAATCCTCGGCATATGCCAATCTGGCATATTCCGCAAATGGTATAAAACAGGAAAAAACATGATAGGAGGGAGCTGGGATCGAACCTAGAACCTCCTATTAGCTTGACAGAGTGGGAGAACAGTGTGATAGGCGCTCGAGGTTGACACAAAGAAGACCGAATGCCTTATGGACTAGCCTGAGGCCTGGCTAGTCTCATCTACGCATACAGAGAAGAAAACAATGACGACACAGGCGAGCAAGGTTGCCATGTCAGGCGAGGTGGTGTGCTGGCAGGGGTGTAGCGCGACCGTGCGGAGCTGCTACGCAAGTGCGTGTGTGGGGTTTCAACTCAACCACAAGCGCATGGCGAGCTTGGCTCGGTTCCGACGATGCAGAGGCTGAGTGAGCGAACTATGAAGCTGGCAAGGCGACGCGATGCGAGTGGGCTGGAAGCGTCCATGCAGGCAAGCATGGCGAGTAGAACACACCTCGGCGGGAATCGGAGCGCGGGGACGCACGAGCGCTCTGCAGCAACTACACAAAACAAATCTACATACTTCGCCGGAGCACCGGGGGAACGACAAGGATATGGATCGGGCGAGTATCACGAGATCCTACATGCCACGAGAAGAACAGGAGAGGGAAGTGCGTTACCCAGCTCACCCTAGGACACGAAGAGATCGACGAAGACGCGCTGTAGGTGACAGGGACGATCTCTGAACCCTAGGCGCTCACTGAAGACCGAAGAAGGAGGGAGCAGAGGAGGCAGCGTGGCGTGGATCTTGGCATTTCCCTTGATGATGGAGTGGATGCAACGGACGAAAGGGACAATGGGGAGGCAGACAGACTCGGCTGAGGTGGCTGGAGGTGACCGGAGGGACGGTGACGACGACGAGCGTGCTCTCCGCCACGCTCTGGTGCTCACGGGGAAGGAGAAGGAGGGAAGGGGAATAACCCTCAGTGGCAGTGGATATGGGGAAACCCTAGAGGGGTGCGAGCTGCTGGCTTAAAAGGATGGGGAAAATAGACGGCGTGGCCTCGGCGTCCATGAAGCTCATGGCGCGGGCTCTCTCTCTCTCTCTGAAGCAGAGACGACGAACAACACGGGGCAGGTAGGCATGAGGTAGAAGAGCTGGGCCGGCTGGCGCGCGGGGCTAGCTGGGCCGGCCTGGTGGCCGAGGCCCACGTGGACTGCTGCGGCTGCTGGCCTAACCTGCCGCTTTTCTTTTCTTTTCTTCAAACAGAAAATACAACAAAAGAGCGCAAAGAGCTAAGAGAGGAGTAGGGAGAGATAAAATTATGTCTGGGGTCTTGGAATTATGGAGGATTTAAATAAATTTCTTTGGGCATTTTAGAGGTAGAAAAATAATACGAGTTTGAATAAAATTCAAACTTGAGGCATTTTTGACCCAACCAAAACAAGTCCAAATAAGTTGAAACTTGGTAGAGAGGCATAAGGCATGGTGCAAGATTGCTGGGAAGAAAATGAACATTAATGGAGTGGGGAAATGTGACACTTGCAAAACTAGAAAGAAGAAGAAAGAGAGAAGTGAGGTGATGATGCAAGGTTCACACATGGAGCATGCAAGAAAAAGTCATGCAATCATATATGAAAAAGCACATGATGGCTATGAGAATGCAAAATGACATAAGCACAATTCAATACTTTATATGACCACGATGCAACATATGATGGCAAAAATGGAATATGACAAGATAGCAAGGCAATGCAATAAATAAAACAAAGCAAAACCCAAAATGAAACCAACAAGGAGGAAACCACTTGGAATTGATCATGACAAGGTTGGATACATTGCCAAAATATGGAAGTTTTACATATGGGGTGTTACATCAACCACCTTCTCACCTGCCTACGTGACATGCCTCTAGAAGGGTGTCATTTAGGGGTGATCTTCCTCAAAAATGGCTGCCACGTGCCAAATGACAGCCACTTAATCACTTGGGGGCTCGACACTGCATCTGTAGGTGACTAGCGTTGCTGTGAGGTGGAGCGGTGGAGCCTCGGCAGGGAAGCGGGCCACTGGCGTCCCGGCAACCCTTGCCGGGGAGGTCTTGGGACTTGTCTTTGGGGGGACCTCGGCCTTGCCAAGCTTGCCTGTAGCGACCAGACCTCAAAGGGTCAAGTCTAAGTGCATTAGTGTCATACCTGGATCGGTAATGCTGACATGCACAATACTCGAGGAATTATAACAGAGTTTCAATCACACACTTATTACATCAAGTCCTCATAAAGAGTATGATTACATAAATAAATCATGGCTGAAGGTCATCTAAACTAGATAACTACGGAAGCTTCGAAGGTAAATGAGTCCATCAACTCCAACAGCATAGCTGAGTGCAAAGCAATGACCTATCGCACCTTATTCATCGTCTGAGTAGTCTGCAACATAAGACATTGCAACCCGAAATGGGCCAGCACATGGAATATGCTGGCAAGTTACACTGTAGGCAATGATTATGCAAGAACTATATCTACATGCAATATTTGGCTAGTGGAGGCTATAAGTTTCACGATTTTGCATAAAGCTAGTTTTTCCCTACAACAAAGGAATAAATTTATTTAACTAATCCCATGTTGCCCATTATTTGAGAAGGTAACCCCAAGTCAAATCCCAATTAAAAGTGTCATCATTAACCCAACATCATAACTAATTAAAGTAATGTGATGAGATCACATCAATAGATTCAAGTACTAGATACTCAAGATGTCCATAACTGGGGACACGGCTAACCATGATTAGTTTATACACTCTGCAGAGGTTTGCGCACTTTTCGCCACAAGACTCGACCGCATCCATGATTGGATGATCGACACATAGCCTTCTGAAGCATTAAATCTCTACTCCGGGTAGACAGTACCACCTACAACCTTCTACATCTGGTAGTCTACCTCTTCAAGAGCTCACGCAACTATGCCAGAGCCAATAATGGCTTGTGGCTGCACACGGAAGTTTCTAGCATGAATAATCTTATGATCCCTTTGAGCCTGGGTGGCATTCCATAGGATAGTCACAAGTGTACTTCGGGATTTCCAAAAACAGACAACCATGGGTACTCTAGGTGCCTCAACCAATCCACCCAGATGTGTGTTAAAGTTGCCACCTTACTGTTATCCAATTAAAATAACTCTCAAACTTCCATGTGTGAATCACGATCCAATCCTTGTCTACGAGCATGGCTAAGCAATAATAAGCCTAATGTATATTCCCGGGGTGATCAAAAGGTATTAGGTTCCTACCTCAAACACTACAACCAAAACCACATGTTCCCAATCCTACCAATGCAAATGTTTGCGGGGCAGAACTACTGCATAGTAAAAAGTGGGTATAAAAGAGTATGATCATAGTATAACTTTCCTTGTCGACGATCTGCAAACTCTAGAGATTCGTAGTAACAAGCTTCAAACTCTGGGTAATCTAGCGTAGACAAACAATAGCATACATAAGCAATCACTCAAATGAAATACGAGAGAACTCGAGAAAAGATCCAAATCGAACACGAAACAAGCAATGTCTTAAACTAACAAGACTCAAAACCTAACAGCATTATTAACGTGTGAATTAGATCTTACCAGAAAGTACATGTGATTAGCTACGGTTTGCAAAAAGATTCAACTCAAACGGAGCAACGAAACTCAAAATACAAACGAAAGAAGATCATTTACTAATCTGGACTAAAGTTAAATTTTACAGTAACAAAATCATGTTCAAGTTGATTAACTTGAAAGACGGCTTCGAGGCGAAGATTTTGGCGCTAGTTTCATCTAATTCGGATAAACGAGTAAAAAGTTATACTAGTTTAAAGATCAGGGGCTGAATCGCGATAAAAATAATCGCAGATAAGTCCCTGGCGAAAATAAAATAAAAGAAAAGACTAACGAACGAACGTTCGCTGTCTGAACCTAGCCGGCAAAAAAATTTCGTTATAACGAACGAACAGACGAACGTCCGCTAAATAAAATAAACCGACAAAAACCGATCTAAAGAAATAAACCGGAAAACTAAAAAACACGGGGTTTAACCGAGAAAAACCGACCGGTCAAACGGGGTCAAACGGTAGCGGCTCAGGCGAGATTCGCAGTGGCGGTGACAGCGGTTGACGGCGCGGCGGTGCGGCGGGTGGTGCGGCGGCGGAGTGGCGCGGCAGCGGCGGTGGCCTGTGGCGGCGGGGTGATGTGGGGAGGCGAGGGGCTCCGACGGCGGCTTATAAAGGAGGCGGGGCGGGGGCTTCCTTAGGGAGGGGGCCGGCCCGGGGAGGAGTCCGGCTCGGACTCCCCTCGGCATCCGTGTGTGGCACGGCGGCGGGGAAGGCGGCAGCGCGCGGGAGTGGGTTGGTTGGGCTTTGGCCTAGTCGGTCCGGGAAGTGTTTTTTTAATAAAATTCTACCGAAGAAAATCCTAATAAAAATATAAAGAAAATTCTAAAAATGCCAGAAACAATTTTCACCATATAAATAGAATATTTAGAACAGAGTGAACATTTTTCTGCCCTAGAAATGCAATTTTGAAAAATGCATATTTTTCTAATTCAAATAAAATAGCAAATAAAATACCCGAAAATTAATAATTTGATTTTAAAATTCTTTCTCCAATATTTCTCTAAATTTGAAGAAGTCGTATTATCTTCTCTTGTTTATTTTTAATTTTGGAAAATTCGGAGAAAAAAATAATAATAATCAAATTGATCCTTTATTCAAATTTGAATAAAACTCAAATATGAATTTTGTGAAACCTCCAACTCTCTCTGTGGGTCCTTGAGTTGCTTAAGATTTCAAGTATCTCAACCAAAATGCAAAAATAGATATGATATGCATTTGATGACCTATGTATAACATCCAAATTGAAAATTGGGATGTTACAAACCTACCCCCTCCCCCTTAAGATGAATCTCGCCCTCGAGATTCAGGTTGGTCAGCAAAAAGGTTTGGGTGGTCCCTACGAAGGTCTTCCTCTCGTTCCTAGGTGGCTTCCTCCTCGGTATGGTGGCTCCACTAAACTTTACAAAACTTGATAACCTTGCCGCGAGTAACTCGGCTAGAAAACTTCGAGAATCTTGACTGGCTTCTCCTCATAAGTCAAATCACTGTCTAACTGAATCGGTTCCAGTGGCGTTGTATCTCTCAGAGGAATATCGGCCATCTCTGCGTGGCACTTCTTCAACTGGGAAACGTGGAACACATTGTGAACTCCTGACAATCCTTTTGGCAACTCCAGCTTGTATGCAACTTCTCCCATACGTTCCAAAACTCGATACGGTCCCACAAAACATGGTGCTAGCTTTCCCTTAACTCCAAAACGCTTAACTCCTCGAAGCGGGGACACACGAAGGTATACTCTGTCTCCGACTTCGTAAACTGTCTCCTTGCATTTAGAATCCGCATAACTCTTCTGCCTAGACTGGGCTACCTTGAGTCTGTCACGAATCAACTTAACCTTCTCTTCAGAGTCTTTGATTAAATCTGGTCCGAACAACTGTCGATCTCCAACTTCATCCAACAATAATTGTGTCCTACACCTCCTTCCGTACAAAGCTTCGAAAGGGGCCATCTTCAAACTAGCTTGATAACTGCTGTTATAAGAGAAATCTGCATACGAAAAATTGCTGTCCCAACTAGATCCATAATCTAGCGCACAAGCTCTCAACATGTCCTACATAATCTGATTGACTCTCTCGGTTTGTCCATCTGTCTATGGATGAAAGGTTGTACTGAACTCTAGCCTAGTAACCAAAGTCTCATGCAACTGATTCCAGAACTTTGAGGTAAACTGTGTTCCTCTATCCGATACGATGGTCCTCGGAACTCCGTGCAGGCATACGATCCTGGTCATGTATATCTTCACCAACTTAGCACTCGTATAGGTGGTCTTCAGCAGGATGAAATGAGCTACTTTCGTCAAACGATTGACTACAACCCAAATAGAGTCATAGCCTGAACGAGTCCTGGGCAATCCAGTGATAAAATCCATGCCAAGCTTATCCCACTTCCATTCGGGTATCGGCAATGGCTGTAGCAATCCAGCTGGCTTCTGATGCTCTGCCTTAAATCTCTGACATACATCACATACTACTACATACTCCACAATATCTTTCTTCATTCCTGTCCACGAGGAACTTTCCTTCAAATCCAGATACATCTTAGTGTTTCCTGGGTGAATTGAATACGGCGAATCATGGGACTCCTGCAGAATAAACTTCCTAATCTCGGGGTTGTTAGGCACATATACGCGATCCTCAAACCATAAGGTGTCGTGCTCATCCTCACAAAATCCTTTAGCCTTTCCTTTGATCATCCTTTCCTTTATCTCGGCAATTTCCTTGTCAGTCTTCTTGGCCTCTCTGATCTTCCCCATCAAAGTGGACTGAATTTCCAATGCTGCTACATAACCTCTCGAGACTATTTCCAAACATAGCTCGCGAAGATCCTCTGCTAACTCCTTGGGTAATCCTCTGTTCATGAGCGTATCAACATAACTCTTGCGGCTCAATGCATCTGCTACTACATTGGCCTTTCCAGGATGATAGTGCAATTTCATATCATAATCCTTAATGAGCTTCAACCATCTCCTTTGCCTGAGGTTCAACTCCTTCTGTGTGAAGATATATTTCAAACTCTTATGATCCGTGTATACCTCACAATGATTTTCGATGAGGAAATGTCTCCATGTCTTCAGCGTGCACTACGGCTGCTAACTCCAAATCATGCGTAGCATAATTCAACTCATGAGGTTTAAGCTGTCGTGAGGCATATGATACAACTCTTCCTTCCTGCATAAGTACTCCTCCAAGTCCTCGACGTGAAGCGTCGCAATACACTTGATAATCCTTTTGTTGATCTGGAAGAATCAGCACCGGGGCTGTAACCAAACGTTTCTTCAACTCCTGAAAACTGGCTTCATACTCCTTAGTCCATTTGAACTTGGAGTCCTTCTTCAATAACTCTGTCATGGGCTTCGCAATCCCAGAGAAATTCTCAATGAACCTCCGATAATATCCTGCGAGTCCGAGAAAACTCCTGATCTCTCTGACTGATGTGGGTGCCACCCATTTAGTCAGAAAAGCAACCTTGGTAGGGTCTACTGCTATTCCTTCTCCGGATATAACATGTTCGAGAAATCCAACTTCCTTTAACCAAAACTCACACTTGCTGAATTTGGCATACAACTGGTGTTCTCTGAGCTTCTCAAGAACCAAATGCAAATGCTCCTTATGCTCCTCTTCATTCTTCGAGTAGACCAATATATCATCAATGAATACCACGACGAACTTATCCAGAAACTCCATAAACACTTTGTTCATCATGTTCATGAAATAGGCAGGTGCGTTAGTGAGACCAAATGACATAACGGTATACTCATATAGCCTGTACCTGGTGGTAAATTTTGCCTTAGGTATATCCTGCTCTCAAATATTCAACTAGTGATAACCTGATCGAAGATCTATCTTAGAGAAAACTTTAGCTCCTTGCAACTGGTCAAACAAATCATTGATCATCGGCAAAGGGTATTTGTTCTTGATCGTCACTTCATTCAACGCACGATAATCAACAACCATCCTTAATGATCCATCCTTCTTCTCCAATAGAAGCACTGGGGCTCCCCAAGGTGACGAACTTGGTCGAATGTAACCCTTATCCAGTAACTCCTTAATCTGCTTCTTAGTTTCCTCCAAATCCTGTGCAAGCATCCGATGCGGTCTCTTTGACATTGGCCCGGTGCCCGGCAATAGCTCAATCAAAAACTCAATGTCTCGATCCGGTGGCATGCCTAGCAACTCCTCGGAAATACGTCGGAGAAATCCTTCACCACTGGTACTTCCTCCTGTACAACTTCTGATAAGGAATTCACTTGAGTCCTCTTTGGCACATGCCGGGATACATACTTGATCCTTCTTCCTTCTGGGGTGGTGAGGAATATCGATTTACTTGCACAATCAATGTTCCCTCCATAATTTGATAACTAATCCATGCCTAATATTATATCTAATCCTTGTGACTCCAAAATTATTATGTCCGAGGGAACACATAGTTACCAATCCTCAAGGGTAACCGACCACACCATAGGTTGGCCATATATTCTGCTCCTGGTGAGCTTACTAACATGTGTGACCTAAGGGCTTTGGTTGTAAGGTTATACTTATCCACAAATCCCCTTGATATGTATGAATGTGATGCACCAGTATCAAAAAGAACGAGTGCGGTAAATGCATTAATCAAAAACTTACCGACAACTGCGTCGGGTTGATCCTCAATCTCCTCCACGCTGATATGGTTCACCTGACCTTTGGTGAAGGGGTTGGGCTTCTTGGCAGAACCTCCATTGCCATTGCCATTCTTTGCTTCAGGACATTCAGTGGCGTAACGTCCAGTCTTCTGGCACTTGAAACATGTAATGTGGCTCAAATCCCTCTTGGTTGGTGTTGAAGGGTTGGAACGGTTCTGGCTGCTCCTTCCTCCATTCCCCTTGCCATTCCTGGTGCCACTATGGTTGTGCGAACTTGCTCCGTTGTGCGTATGTCCTGCATGGTTATGGCCTACATGGTTGTGGGTATGTCCACCTGAGTACGGGGAATAGCAGGGCTTCTGTTGGGCTCGAGAAGTGTACCTCCCCTGTCCATACTTCCTCTTGCGATTATCAATCTGTTGCTGCTTGCCTTCAATCAAAGAGCCCTATCTACCAACTCCTGGTAGTTGTTGAATGTTGCCACCATCAACTGCATGCTCAAATCATCATTCAGTCCTTCCAGAAACTTCTCCTGCTTAGCGGCATCTGTAGCTACATCATCAGGGGCATAGCGTGCTAACTCACTAAACTCATCCACATACTGGCCCACTGTACTTCCTCCTTGGCGCAAGTTGCGAAACTCTTGCTTCTTCATGCTCATAGCTCCAGCTGAAACATGGGCAGTGCGGAAAGCCTACTGAAATTGATCCCATGTAATAGTGTCAATGGGTAAGTGGCTGTGAAATTTTCCCACCATGATGTTGCGGGAACATCAAACTGATGTGCGGCAAAACGCACTCTCTCCGCATCTGTGCATCCTACATTGGTCAGCTCTCTTCCAATCTTACGGAGCCAATCATCTACAACTATCGGCTCAATGCTACTAGAGAACACCGGTAGATTTAACCTTAGGAAACAGGCTAGGTGATCAACAGGTGGTGGTGGTGGCGGGTTGTTGTTGTTGTTGTTGCCTTGGTTCTGATTCTAGACTAAAAGTTGTATCAAGGTATTCTGCTGCTGGATCAATTGAGTGAGCTCCGGTGGGAAGGTAAATCCATTGTCATGTCTCAGAGGCATCTGATAGGTTAGAAGGGGTGAGAAAACAGAATAGAATTGGGGTCTAAGAGAGATTCACTACCCATAATGCTCATGAGACAAACACAATCAATTTCACTTCAATCAATAGCACACAAGTCACACAAAAGCGGTCTAACTTATCACTACAAACTCGATCGTTGCAACTACTTGGAGGGAAATACTAGTAATTACAATGGTGGTCGTCTAGAAATTTTCATCAGAAGAAGACTCCATAATATCTGCTCCAGCTTCATCAACGTAGTCATCATCGCTATCAGGGTCAGAGTCGGTGCCGTCGAGGATGTTGTAGTCTCCTGGTTGGTTGTCCTTCTTTGGTGCAGGGTCTCCCATAAATACGGTTAGCTTCCTTGTCATGTCGTCATTCTTTTATACCAATATAGCAATCTCCTCCTCGTATCCATCGCGAGTAGACTTGATCTTCTCTTCCAGCTCATTGTTCCTCCTCACCAGTTTCTTGATCTTGTTCATGCGTATAATTTGTTGATTCTCCTGGCGACGAATATGATCTCCCATATCTCGAATGTAAGCTGCGATTGATCCATCCTTCCTGGTACGAATCATCTCCCATTTGTCATCTCGGCGGCCACATATCTGGTAGACAGTATTCTCCAGCTCCTTGTGATACACCTCACATATGCATCAAAAAGTGATATGTGCGGCCATACTCTTTCCAATACTCCAGCTTGGTGCATCTAGGTAGAAATCAATGGGCTCCATTGTTGGCGCAAAGGTCCTCCTAGGTATCCAGACTTTGATCTTCTAGCGCTCCTCTTCCGGTACAGATGTAGAGAAAGTCCCCGTGAAGCTTGGTAGTCCGACGTTCAGATACTTCGTGACTTCTTTCAAGTGCTCTCCGAAAGGGGTGTCGTCATCCGGCTGAGTGAACTTGTTGCTGGGATCCGCCATCTATAGAATAGAAAGAGAGGAGAATTATAAATGAGTAGAAAAGAGAAATCTTGTGGCTCATTTTAGTGGTCGCGTCATACAGTTAGCGCGTGCTCTGATATCATCTTGTAGCGACCAGACCTCAAATGGTCAAGTCTCTGTGCATCAGTGTCATTCCTGGATCGATAATGCTGACATGCACAGTACTCGAGGAATTATAACAGAGTTTCAATCACACACTTATTACATTGAGTCCTCATAAAGAGTATGGTTACATAAATAAATCATGGCTGAAGGCCATCTAAATTAGATAACTGCAGAAGCTTCAAAGGTAAATGAGTCCATCAACTCCAATGACATATCTGAGTGCAAAACAACGGCCTATTGCACCTTATTCGTCGTCTGAGTAGTCTGGAACATAAGACACTGCAGCCCGAAATGGGTCAGCACATGGAATATGCTGGCATAGTTACACTATAAAGAAATGATTATGCAAGAACTATATCTACATGCAATATTTGGCTGGTAGAGGCTGTAAGTTTCATGATTTTGCATAAAGCTAGTTTTTCCCTACAACAAAGGAATAAATTTATTTAACTACTCCCATGTTGCCCATTATTTGAGAAGGTAACCCCAACTCAAATCCCAATTAAAAGTATCATCATTAACCCAACATCATAATTAATTAAAGTACCGTGATGAGATCACATTAATAGATTCAAGTACTAGATACTCAAGATATCCATAACCGGGGACACGGCTAACCATGATTCATTTATACACTCTGCAGAGGTTTGCGCACATTTCCCCACAAGACTCGACCGCATCAATGATCGGATGATCGAGACATAGCCTTTCTGAAACATTAACTCTCTACTCTAGGTAGGGAGTGATACGTCTTCAACGTATCTACTTTTCCAAACACTTTTGCCCTTGTTTTGGACTCTAACTTGCATGATTTGAATGAAACTAACCCGGACTGACGCTGTTTTCAGCAGAACTGCCATGATGTTGTTTTATGTGTAGAAAAGAAAAGTTTTCGGAATGTCCTGGAAATCCACGGAGGCACTTTTTGGAATTAATAAGATTTTTTGGCGAAAGAATTAATGCCAGGGGGCCCACAGCCTGTCCACGAGACACGCCCCCCCCCAAGGGCATGGCCTCCTATCTTGTGGGCCCCCCTGGACCTCCTCCGACCTCAACTCCAACTCCATATATTCTGTCTTGGGGAGAAAAAAATCAAGGAGAAAGTTTCTCTCGGGAGGGCTGATCTGGAGTCCGTTGAGGGCTCCGGAGAGGGAGATTCGTCGCCGTCATCATCATCAACCATCCTCCATCACCAATTTCATGATGCTCACCGCCGTGTGTGAGTAATTCCATCGTAGGCTTGTTGGACGGTAATGGGTTGGATGAGATTTACCATGTAATCAAGTTAGTTTTGTTAGGGTTTGATCCCTAGTATCCACTATGTTCTGAGATTGATGTTGCTATGACTTTGCTATGCTTAATACTTGTCACTAGGGCCCGAGTGCCATGATTTCAGATCTGAACCTATTATGTTTTCATGAATATATGTGTGTTCTAGATCCTATCTTGCAAGTTTATAGTCACCTATTATGTGTTATGATCCGACAACCCCGAAGTCACAATAATCAGGATACTTCTCGGTGATGACCGTAGTTTGAGGAGTTCATGTATTCATTATGTGTTAATGCTTTGGTCCGGTTCTCTATTAAAAGGAGGCCTTAATATCCCTTAGTTTCTGCTAGGACCCCTCTTCAACGGGAGGGTAGGACAAAAGATGTCATACAAGTTCTTTTCCATAAGCACGTCTGACTATTTATGGAATACATGCCTACATTACATTGAAGAATTGGAGGTAGTTCTATATCACCCTATGTTATAACTATTGCATGAGGAATCGCATCCGGCATAATTATCCATCATGGATCCATTGCCTATGAGCTTTTCATATATTGTTCTTCTCTTATTTACTTTTCCGTTCCTACTGTTACAACTACTACAAAAACCCAAAAACATTTATCTTTACTTTTGCTACTGTTACCTTTATTATCATACCACTTTTGCTACTAAATACTTTGCTGCAGATACTAAGTTATCTAGGTGTGGTTGAATTGACAACTCAACTGCTAATACTCAAGAATATTCTTTGGCTCCCCTTGTGTCGAATCAATAAATTTGGGTTGAATACTCTACCCTCGAAAGCTGTTGCGATCCCCTATACTTGTGGGTTATCAAGACTAATTTTTGGCGCCATTGCCGGTGAGTATAGCTCTATTCTCTGAGTCACTTGGGATTTATATCTGTTGATCACTATGAAGAACTTGAAAGACACTCGAACTACCATTTTGCCCTCAACTACGAGGGGAGGTAAGGAATGGCCATCTAGCTCTGCACTAGATTCTCCTGCCGTTATTAGTAGGCTTGCGACACCTAAACCTGCTACTGCTATGAATTCTGATATGTCGAATGTTATTGATGATGCCACTTCTGCTATGCATGCTGAAACTACTTCTGTGCGTGATACTACTATGCCATTAGGTGAATTTCCTTATGAACAACTTGCTAGAGTTAGGGGGAATGAAAATATCGAAGAACCTATTATTGATGATAGTGATGATGAAGGTTCCCCCAATGATTATGTATTACCTGTTGTTCCTAAGGGTTATGTTATGAATGAAGCAGCTGCTATGGAAATTCTTGCTTGCAATGATAGAAATGATCTTAAGAAAGTATTAGCTAAATGGAAGCAGCAATCCCTTAATGCTAGAATGAAACCCGATCCTGATTTTGCTACTTCATCTATCTATGTTACTGATAAGGATTATGAATTCTCTGTTGATCCTGAGATTATTACTTTAGTTGAATGATCCTTTTTATGGCCTTGAATCTGATATTGTTGTGGCACATCTTACCAAGTTGAATGATATAGGTACCCTATTTACTAATGATGAGAAGTCTCGCTATTTATATATCTTAAGATATTTCCGTTCTCATTAAAGGTGATTCTAAGACTTGGTATAATTCTCTTGCTCCTGGTTGTGTGCGTAGTCCCCAGGATATGG
>NC_057801.1:317822867-317836987 GCF_018294505.1 Triticum aestivum | reverse complement strand
CTCCTGTCTCCCGATTGGATCGGGATCGAGAGAAGGAGGCCACCGACGCCGCGCCCGGTGCCTCCCGGCCCCGTCACCGAACCTTGCCGAATGCCTCGTCCTCGCCGCCCCGTGCCGGCCTTCTTCCTCACCCTCCAGCACCGTGCCCGTCTTCCGCGAGCTCCGCAGGACCTCGTGCTCGTTGCATCGACGCCGCAACCCTGCCACTTGATGTCGCCGGCAGCAACCCGTCGCCCCCAGCACCCCATCGCCGGCGCTCCTCGTCGCCCATCAACATCGACCCCCATGATGCCGCGGCCACTGTTGCCTTCCTCTCCCTCGCGGAATCTCCTCCTCGCCGGTGTCGCGTCCCCGTCTTCCTCCCCGAGCACCGCTGCCTAGACCCCACGGCCCCGTGGTGAGGCCCCGGCAACTCATCCTCCTCCCCTGCTTCGGCCACTTTGGCCATGGCCTCGCTCACCGGCGCCCGCACGCGCGCCGGCCGCCCTGGCCGCGTCCCGCTGCTCGGCTCTACTGCTGCTGCTAACTTCCTCTGTTGCCGCTGCTAACTGCTCCGATGTCACCGCCGCTGCTTCGCTCTATTGCTGCTGGTGCCGTTGCTTGCTGCCGCCCTGCTCAACCCCGCTCGCCACCGCTGTGAGTCCTGCTGGCCTCAACGGCCTGCAACGCGCGCCGCCCTGTGGTGGCCTCGCCACTGCCGCCTCAGGCGGGCGGCCTCGTCGTGCCCGTGGTCGCCCCCCTTTCGATCTGGGCGAATGCCCAATTGGGCTGGCCGCCCGTGCCCGTAACCCGCACGCCCTTCACCCGTTATGCCCGACCCGCAAGGCCCCTGTGCCAGTGACCTGCGGGCCCCACACCCAGAACGTTTTAAAAAAAGTGAATTAAGAAAATTAATAATAATAACTAAAAAAAAATGTTAATCAATCAATTAATTAATTAATTAATTATATTTAATTAACCTAATAACTAACTAACCTAATTAACTACTGTTAGTTAATTAGACAGCCTATGACATGCAAGGCCCACGCGTCAGTTTGACCCAGTCAACACCTTGTTGACTGCTGATGTCATGTTAACGCAATAATGTTATTTTCGAGTTAATTTAAAAATAATAATTTAGAAATTGATTAAATCTTTAAAAAATTAATATAAAATAAACCGTAGCTCGGATGGAAAAACTTTGTACATGAAAGTTGCTCAGAACGACGAGACGAATCCAGATACGTAGCCCGTTCGTCCGCCACGCGTCCCTAGCATAGTGAACCTGCAACATTTCACCTCCGGTTCATCTGACCAAAAACGTGAAACACCGGGGATACTTTCCGGGATATTTCCCCCTTTCGCCGTTATCACCTACTACCGCGCTAGGGCACACCGGACACCGCGTATTGCCTTGTTACGCTTTGTGATGCTTTGATTGCTCTGTTATTTATTATGTTCCCTCTCCGTTACTTCTTTCCGATAGACCCCGAGACTGCCGGCGACCCCCAGTTCGACTACGGTGTTGATGATTCGTCCTTCTTGCCAGAGCAACCAGGCAAGCCCCCCCTTTGATCACCAGATATCGCCTATTCTAGTCTCTACTGCTTGCATTAGAGTAGTGTAGCATGTTACTGTTTCGATTAATCCTATTCTGATGCATTGCCTGCCATTGTTGCTACATCTGTTGATACCTTACCCGCAATCCTAATTTCTTAGTATAGGATGCTAGTTTATCATCATTGGCCCTACATTCTTGTCAGTCTACCTTGCTATACTATCGGGACGTGATCACTCGGGAGGTGATCACGGGTATATACTATACATACATATACTATACAGATGGTGACTAAAGTCGGGTCAGCTCGTTGAGTACCCGCAAGTGATTTCGATGTGGGGGCTGGAAGGACAGGTGGCTCCATCCCGGTAGAGGTGGGCCTGGGTTCCCGACGGCCCCGACTGTTACTTTGTGGTGGAGCGACAGGGCAGGTTGAGACCACCTAGGCGAGAGGTGGGTCTGGCCCTGGTCGACGTCCGTGCTTACTTCATAATAACATGCTTAACGAGATCTTGGTATTTGATCTGAGTCTGGCCACTGGCCTATACGCACTAACCAACTATGCGGGAAAGATATGGGCACTCGACGTCGTGGTATCAGCCGAAGCCTTCGTGACGTCAGCGACTGAGCGGCGCGCGCCGGATTGGAAAGTAAGCCTGCTCTTGTATTAAGGGGGCTAGTTCTGCTTCCGGCCGCCCTCGTAACGTGCAGGTGTGCAATGGGCAATGGGCCCAGACCCCTGCGCCATAGGAGTTAGACCGGCGTGCTAACCTCTCTGTTGTGCCTAGGTGGGGATGCGACGTGTTGATCTTCCCAGGCCGGGCATGACCCAGGAAAGTGTGTTCGGCCAAATGGGATCGAGCGTGTTGGGTTATGTGGTGCACCCCTGCAGGGAAGTTTATCTATTCGAATAGCCATGTCCCTTGGTAAAAGGACGACCCGGAGTTGTACCTTGACCTTATGACAACTACAATCGGATACTTAATAAAACACACCCAGACAAGTTCCACAGAAAACCCGGTGATCGCTTTTCCACAGGGCGACGAGGGGAGGATCGCCGGGTAGGATTATGCTATGTGTTGCTACTTGGAGGACTTCAATATACTCTCTTCTACATGCTGCAAGACGGAGGCTGCCAGAAGCGTAGTCTTCGATAGGACTAGCTATCCCCCTCTTATTCTGGCATTCTGCAGTTCAGTCCACAGATATGGCCTCCTTACACATATACCCATGCATATGTACTGTAGCTCCTTGCTTGTGAGTACTATGGATGAGTACTCACGGTTGCTTTTTTCCCTCTTTTCCCCTGTTTTCCTCTTCTTCCCGGATGCCGCAACCAGACTTTGGAGTCCAGGAGCTAGACGCCACTGTCGACGACGACTACTACACTCGAGGTGCCTACTACTAAGGGCAGGCCGCTGACGACGACCAGGAGTAGTTTAGGAGGATCCCAGGTAGGAGGCCTGCACCTCTTTTGATCTGTATCCCAGTTTGTGCTAGCCATCTTATGGCACCTTGTTTAACTTATGTCTGCACTCAGATATTGTTGCTTCCGCTGACTCGTCTATGATCGAACACTTGTATTCGAGCCCTCGAGGCCCCTGGCTTGTATTATGATGCTTGTATGACTTATTTTATTTGTAGAGTTGTGTTATGATATCTTCCCGTGAGTCCCTGATCTTGATCGTACACGTTTGCGTGTATGATTAGTGTACGATTGAATCGCGGGCGTCACAGCTATGCTCCATGGTAGCGGCGCCAGAAATTAGTCTTGATAACCCACAAGTGTAGGGGATCGCAACAGCTTTCGAGGGTAAAGTATTCAACCCAAATTTATTGATTTGACACAGGGGAGCCAAAGAATATTCTTGAGTATTAGCAGTTGAGTTGTCAATTCAACCACACCTGGATAACTAAGTATCCGCAGCAAAGTATTTAGTAGCAAAAGTGGTATGATAATAAAGGTAGCGGTAGCAAAAGTAAAGAAAAATATTTTTGGGTTTTTGTAGTAGGTGTAACAGTAGCAATGGAAAAGTAAATAAGCGAAGAACAATATATGAAAAGCTCGTAGGCAATGGATCAGTGATGGATAATTATACCGGATGCAATTCCTCTTGTAATAGCTATAACATAGGGTGATATAGAACTAGCTCTAGTTCATCAATGTAATGTAGGCATGTATTCCGTAAATAGTCATACGTGCTTATGGAAAAGAACTTGCATGACATCCTTTGTCCTACCCTCCCGTTGCAGCGGGGTCCTTACGGGAACTAAGGGATATTAAGGCCTCCTTTTATTAGAGAACCGGAACAAAGCATTAGCACATAGTGAATACATGAAGTCCTCAAACTACGGTCATCACTGAGAAGTATTCCGATTATTATCACTTCGGGGTTGTCGGATCATAACACATAATAGGTGACTATAGACTTGCAAGATAGGATCAAGAACACACATATATTCATGAAAACATAATAGGTTCAGATCTAAAATCATGGCACTCAGGCCCTAGTGACAAGCATTAAGCATAGCAAAGTCATAGCAACATCAATCTCAGAACATAGTGGATACTAGGGATTAAACCCTAACAAAACTAACTTGATTACATGGTAAATCTCATCCAACCCATCACCGTCCAGCAAGCCTACGCTGGAATTACTAATGCACGGCGGTGAGCATCATGAAATTGGTGATGGAGGATGGTTGATGATGATGACGGCGACGAATCCCCCTCTCCGGAGCCCTGAACGGACTCCAGATCAGCCCTCCCGAGAGAGATTAGGGCTTGGCGGTGGCTCCGTGTCATAAAACACGATGAAACTTTCTCCTTGATTTTTTTCTCCCCGAACGTGAATATATGGAGTTGGAGTTGACGTCGGTGGAGGTCCAGGGGGCCCGCGAGATAGGAGGCCGCGCCCTAGGGGGGCGCCCCCTATCTCGTGGACATCCCGTGGGCCCCCTGGCATTGATTGTTTTGCCAAAAATTCTTATTAATTCCAAAAAGTGCCTCCGTGGATTTCCAGGACATTCCGAGAACTTTTCTTTTCTACACATAAAACAATATCATGGCAGTTCTGCTGAAAACAGCGTCAGTCCGGGTTAGTTTCATTCAAATCATGCAAGTTAGAGTCCAAAACAAGGGCAAAAGTGTTTGGAAAAGTAGATACGTTGGAGATGTATCAGTCACTAGTCTAAGTTACTCCCCACTATGACCAGCCTAAAGGGAAACTTGCTAACCCGGATGCATGTGGATGAAACAATTATAATTACGATGGAAGAAAAATGTACCGAAACAACGAGGATGCCATGCAAAAATAGTGCCACGAGTGGTGGAAGCAAACACAAGGCCCTCGTATTGAATTGCATCACATTACTCATCTGTGTACAGAAACTGATTTTTGTCCAATATCCATCCAGTCAAACCACTGAGGACGGCAACAAGATTGTCGAAGATAGCAACAACTTCATAGTTGTTGTAATTCCAAGAGCGGTTGGGAACTCGAGAAATTGCTATCTTCTGTAGAAGACAGTCACCATGATTTTATTTGAATGTGCGTACAATACCAGTGTGCACAACCTCTGGACAGTCTGCTGAGATTTTTGGAAGTGGAACCCGGTCACGAGTGTACACATTCACATGCTCCTACTCGCAGTTGGACCCAATGTAAACAACCCAATATCCATTTGCGCCTGCCCAAGCCTTGCCCTCAAGCGATGGTAGCCGAGGTGATGACGTCGCACCGATCAGTGAGTTCCTCCACCACGTCATCTTTCAGATCGGGGCAAGAATAACAGGGTCGTTTCCGTCCTGTTCCCTCCAAGGAGAAGACGATCGAACAATGGCAGAAGAAAGGGTGAAGGGCTGAAGGAAAATGGAGGAGGGAGAGGAAGAGCGTGCGACAGCAGTTCCAAATCGAGAGGGAAAGGCGAAGAGTCGATGGACAGTTTCCAGTTTTCCATGATTCACGAAGGGGCGCCCCGGCCTACACGTCGGTTTCAGAAATACTCCTACTACTCACCGTCATCTCACTGATATGTTGGAACGGGACCACATGTCAACGAAACATGGTGTGTAATTTCTCGTGCAAAATGCGATCTGGCCGTGTTGGCCCGAGGTGCCGCATTAGTTATAGACCTTTATTTTTTTAATGGCGTGCCGTTCAGTTTTGAAGCACAACTAACTGGTACTGTACGCAGAGAAAATATAAACTACTCTACCACTACTCCACCTCAAGTACTAGTAGTATAAAAAAGATATATAGGCTGGAGCTTCAGCGCTTTCCTACCAAGGGCTGCCCACTTGCTTCTCACACTACCACCCTCTCTCCAGATCTAAAGAAGATGACCCCTCTCTCCCTCCTCACCGGTGGTCACAGATCCACCGGGGAAGAAAGGACATGGAGCGTTGATGCACTTGTCGTCGGCGAGCGAGGTCACGCACTGACGACAAGGCCGTCCTCTCAGAACTAGCGCCCGTGCGGGATGGCCTCCGTCCCCAAGCTCGTTGCCATAGTGTGTGCGGAGGACGATAACCATGAGTGAAGCCACTTCCCGCCGACCCTCAGGTATGCTACCTCTTTTCGAACGATACCCTTGGTCTATTTCCCCATCTGGCACGTCGTTGCTTGTGGATCTTTTTCCACTCCACCATCTTCCCAATTTGCTATCCTCTGCTCTGCTGGCCACGCAGACGAAAACCATAATTTGCACTATTAAAGGAAACCCTTTTTCATGCAGACTAATCCATGTCTGGGTTGAATAAGGAAAGGAAGGGAGATTCTACTGTCCAAGAGAGTAGGCATCGAACCCGCATCTAGGTTGAAAAGGGGTAGAAAGGAATGAGTCTCGTGTCTCTTTGTTGAAGAAGGGTAGAAAGGCATGACAACACAATAGAGAATGACTAGGTAGATCGGTTTGTTGTCCTCACATAGGAAAAAGGTGGCTAAAGAGAACAAAAATGGGACGTAATCCACATATGCTGCCTAGATATTTGTTGCTCTGGGCAACCATACCTCCCTCACCACTCTGCGTCCGTGGAGGTACATCTTACTAGTGCGCCCACTGTCCGAATGGGCCTCCCATGCTCTTATTGCCACTTTTTTTGTTGTCAGTACAACGCCAGCAGTCAAGTCAAGCAATGCTACTGCTAAAGTGATGCCACATTTAACTAATGGTGCTCTCACTCTAATTCCACCGATAAATTTAAGCAGTGCCATTTAATGTCACTTGATCATTTCAGGGTTAGCTGTTGATTGTGGATGTATTAAAGATTTTTCAGCTAAGGCATTCTAATGCTGTTGCACAGCCAGTATACCAACAATGAAACTTGTTACTACCTTCAGATTTTTGCACTGTTAATGCTTATAGATTACATACCTCACTTTCATGAGATAAGTTAATTTTTTTCTACAGTGTCACCAAAATGCCAAGGCGCTGATGTCATTTTATTTTGGTTAAACTGCACAGACAATTATGAAGACAATAGGAAAGGTCAAGAGTGGGCACCTCCTCCTCCGGCTATTCTCTTGATTCTTTCGATCAAGTTTATATGTTTGATCGATTATCAAGATTGGGATAGCAATTTTTAAGGTCCCCCCGAGTTCGAAATGATATTTACCTTGGAGGTACATGGTTTGCAATTTTTATACTGTCATTAGTTAATAATGCTAGTTACCTTCAGACTTCTGTATTTGGTTTAATGCTCATGCACAGCTAGTATACCAATGCTGAAACTTGTTACCTTTACATTTTGTATTGTTAATTCTTATAGAAACCTTCCAGTGCTAGAGTTTATTGAAATCTGTTCAGTAAAACCATTGTACTGTACCATGTAATAAACTAACTACTCTACTATTGCATTAGCCATTGGATTAGTGTATATTTGTAGTATTCGAATGGTGTTGCATTAGCGTATGGACATAAATAAAGTGTGGCAAGCTTTCCCAGATATGTGCTCAAGAAAACTACTACCTGTTTTTCTAAATACTAGATGTTTGGGTACTTTAAATTGAACCGCGAAAATGTCTTATATTAGGGAACAGAGGGTGTAGAGTTCACTCAAATTATCCCGGTAAAGCTAGTCACACCTTTGTTAAAATTAATGTTCATTATGTTATCGGAGGAGGTCTGTATGTTTGTCTCTAATGCCTGTCGACTACATACCCGACATCATGATGTAATGTTAAGTCATTTCCTTTTGTACAGTGTCACTGAATTGTCAAGGCGGTGATGGCATTTTATTTTAGTAGAACTGCACAAAATTTGCTTAAAAGAAGAGGAAAGGTTAGGAATGGCTCAGGTTTTCAGAAAAAACTATGTATGCCTTCCTGACATCAGCCACTGTTGCTTTATTTATTCCTTCAAATAGGTGGTTAGAAACAATCTTGATACCTTTTCCCATTAAGAAATTGGAATGCTTATATTTGTGAGTCTATGCTTCAACTAGTGCCACTTTTATAGTAATCACACTTTCAATATCTATGCAAACAGGGATGCTCGATTTTAGTGGAACTGCACAAAAAGTCCAACTGGTTCAACATTAGGAGCATGTTTTTTTCCAAACCTTTATATCCAATTGGTGGCACTATGAGCTGTTCATTAGGAAGGTACATGGTTTGCTACTATCTTGCTACTCTTTTTGTACTTTCATTAGATAGTAATCTAGTGGTTTGCATGTGAATTTATTGGTAGGGTGGACCTACATTGGAGGTGCAGGACATGATTCAATGATTGGATGCTCAATTTCGGCTGTATCGATTTCACCTCTTCCATCACTGCGAACATGGTGTGGTATATGTTTACTAGCTGCTTGATATTTGTGCAGACAGAGATGTCTGCCCGTTGCTATTTGGCAAACAAACAAAGTGTCCGCAATTTTGGTTGAACTGCACAAGAGAATACTATAGTCACTGCATGCAGTGCCATTTGAAAATAGACACAAAGATTGGATAGTCACTTCATGGACTGCAGAAAAGTAGTACTGTACTATTTACTAGCCAACACTAGGTGCTTCATTGCTTTGGTCTGATTATACAATGGGCATCATTTTCCCTAATTTAAAGTTTGTATTCCGAAAATAGTCTCGCGGTGTGATCGAGAGAAGACCAAATTATAATGCAGTGGATGTTCCTCCATCATGTGTGGTTCATTCTCATGGTTCCAGCTGTTGGTGAAACCACTTACGTTTGCAAGAGGAATTGTAGACTTCACAAACAAATTTGTCTTTCAATCTGTACTAAATGTTGGCCAAGAGAAGCATCCATGTTAGTAGGAAGAATAGATGTTTTTTTTCTAGATCTTTGCGTTTGGAGCTACATATTTGTATATGATCTGTGAATCATTGAGATGCATTAACATGTTGATCTTATGTGTGGGAATCGTACTAGTTAGTTTTAGTTGCGATGCAAGATCCGAAGTGGCTGATCTTTGCTTTTGGAGCTACATATTTGTATATGATCTGTGAATCATTGGTATGCATTAACAGTTACTTATTTCTGTTCGCTCAGTGTTTACAAGTTACTGATCGATCACTGGCTAGCCTACAAATTCCCTCCTGGCAGTTTTATTTGCGACGCAAGATGCGAAGTGGCAGTTTTTTGAATAAAAATGCCTACCTCTGAAGAAACTGACAAGCTACACTATTGATCCTACACGGATAAAAATGCCTACCTCTGAAGAAACTGACAATCTACACTATCAATCCTATACAGATAAATAGCGGATCACGCACGTACTACCTCCTTTCCGGTTTGCAGGGCTCAATTCAAGAAACGACCTACTCGATCCTACACGAATAAATAGCAGATCACGCACGTAGTAGTACCTCCTTTCCGGTTTGCAGGGCTTAATTCAAACCTCTCACTAACCAAGGTACTCCCTCCGTCCGGATTTATTAGTCCCGCGAGCAAAGCAGCAAGACCAAGGCATGGCAATAATTAACGGCATGCAGAAGTTTAAGCCTAATTAATTCCAGTGATTTAAGTGGCTGCATGCGTGCCCTCGGCTGCGACTCGTTGCATGCTGCTTCGTGTACTGCCTGCAAGCGATTCTGAGTGCCTACATGCAGCCGGCCGTAATTAAGGCAGCTAACTGATGCGAAAAAAGATACAGTTTAATTGTTGGGGGCTTTTTAAATCCGTGAAATCATTATTGACAAGGAGGAAGATGATTCGAGTGCACTTGTTTAACCGCCATGCCGGCATGCGACCCAGACGGGATGGGACATCATAGTCATAATTTCAGTTTCCCTAGTTTTCCACGGCAAGCTGGCGCGTTAAGCCATTATGCATTGAATTCCATGACCGTCGCGCTACCTTCCCCCTATAAGTACTATTTCCCAGCCTTCTCCGGTGCCACCATGACCCAACTCACCATATCCTCATAAGCCCCCACCAGCCCAACGTCGCTCGCCACGTCCGCCATGCCCCCGCCCGTGCGCGGTAGGCGACGCCGGAGGCGGTCACCGCCGGAACTAGTGTTCGGTTTTTCACCGAAAGGCAGACGGAGGGAGGAGGCATTATATCTGTCTTTAGATGGCAATGCGCAGATCGAAGGGCTGTTGGAGCGCGACCGCATGGTGGAGGAGCAGGAGTTGTTGGAGCACGACCGCCTGGCGGAGGAGCAGCGTATCGCTGGTTTGCGCCGCCAGCGGGACATGGAGCAGCATCGCAGCGACGCTCCGAGTCGCGAGCAGAGCGCCCGCAACTGGGCCGACTACATGGAGGCCGACACCCGACAAATAACCCTGGAGGCTGTCGGGCACGCACGCGTTCGCGACGCCGATTTTTACTACCAGCTCATCAAGTGGGTTTCCCGCTTGGAAGCTGAAGCTTCGGTGGACCACGCCGGCATAGAAAGGGCCAATGCGCGCGAGCAACGCGCCCTATCGCACCTCTGGCAAGTCCGAGGCGAGGCGCAGGACGCCGGTGCCGGCGTTTAGCGTGTACCACAGATGGCGGGCGTCATCGTCTAGTTAGCTAAGAGTAAGTTAGTACTTGTCTAGTGGGAGTCGATAGTTAACTTGGCCTGTGATGGTTGTCAACGTGGAAGTTCAGCACTCTATATGTGGATCAGACCTGTTACTTTGCTCTGAATGTTGAACTTTTCGTTTGAACGTATGGAATGGGCTGTTATTTTTTTAAATGGGATGTCTTTGTCCTCCACGGGTTTAGAGGCCGACTTGTGGGCCTAGCAAGTTGACGCGTACACAATCAGGAGATGATTGTACATGAAGAGGATGACAGCAGGGACCCGCCAAGGTCATGGCAGTACGCAAGCAAGTGCCTCCTTATTTCAAGCCAATAAAAAATGGCTCCTCCTAGTGGATTTCTGACATCTGGGTCCCATGCCATTATCAACGTAGTCAATAAACGAGAGAATTGCATAACGAGCGGCTGACACCAGGGACCCAGCAGCTCGCCCAGTTATTTTTGTTTTGGGTTAATTGGATAAATGCCTTTGACAAATGCCACTGCAATTTCCAAACTTTGAAAAATGCCATTTCTTGCCATTTCTAGTGGCATTTTTCAAAGTCTGGAGTGGCGTTTTTCAAAGTTTGCAAAAATTGCAGTGACATTTTTCAAAGTTTGGAAATTGCAGTGGCATTTTTGAATCACCATAATTGGAGTAGCATTTATCTAATTTGTTTTTGAGATGGAAGCAGGGTGTCAATTGGGCTGTGCGGGACAATCTGGCCTGTCTAGACAGCCTTTTCTTTTATGTTTACCAGAGACCAGCCCAGTAGTATTTTTTTTCTTTCTGAAAATAGCTAGCCCAGTTTTTTTGTGATTTGTCAAGTAAGTCGCTTTATCAGGCCTGTTGGGCTGCAAATCTTTCAAGACGAGGAGAGCTTCATTCGGCTGGCCGAGAAAATGGCCGATCAGTAATGAGAAATGGGATGTACATTTTTAAAACACATCAAACCGTTAATTAGTTTCAAATATCTTTTTTTCATTTTGAGATTTTAAATTGCATTGATTTTTATGCGTGGACAATTTATTGGATTTTATATTGATATACATTTATTTTTAAAATTAGTCTGAATGTGACTCGAAATTTCGGGATTAAAAACAGTTCACACCGCACCGACATATGCAAAATTTTGTATGATTTTTTAACCGTGGCCACAATATGGGCTGTAATGCTAACAAAAAGAATATGGGCTCCAAAAAAACCCATAAGAATTAGCAAATGGGCTATAAACTATTTGAAATAATGGCAGATGGGCTGTATGCTGTTTACCACAGATTTGAGGCTTTCCACAAATGGCATGTATACTGTTGGATGTCCATCCAATGGCCGTCGTGCTTCTTCAATCTCTGCTCTTCCTGCTCCAGCCGCTCAAACAAGCACCGGCGGGACTGCCTGCTCCCTCCTCCCCGCGGCCGGCTGTGCTGCCGCGCAGGCCTCACTGCCCCATCGTACTCCCATCGCTGGCCTAGCCATCCCTCTACTCACCCACAGTCCCACACCTGCTGTTATTCTCCGGCGACGGCAGATGAACCAGTAAACCCTCATACAGTCGTACTCCCCTCCTCGTGGGAAACAACTGCCGAGTCTGCCCTTCCTAGGCCTAACCGTCATCCACCGCCTCGTGCTCTTGGCGTGGCGTGGTCAACGTGGTCAATGACCGACATGCATCTGAAGTGGACTGTACGTGGAGAGGCTGACAGCTGGGTCCACGGCCGCATGCAAGGAAATGCCTCCTTATTACGCGCAAAATAATGATTCCTCCACCTGACATCTGGGACCCACCGAAAGGGCCTCTGTATTTCACGAAAAAAACGTTACCGCCGCTGACAGCTCGGACCCACCAGTTATATCTTCGCACGCAAGGAAGTGCCTCCTTACTACGCCCAAAAAAAAGAATGCTCCCCCTGCTAGCTGGGACCCAGTATAGTGGGCCTACTAAGTTTACATGGATGAAGCGCTTTGTCAACTTAGTCAATATGCACGATTCTAGCTCGACTGGCCGTACGATGTCCATCCAACGGCCGTAGTGTTTCTTCAACCTCTGGTCTTCTTGCTCCAGCCACCCAAAGTAGCGCCGGTCGTGCCGCATGCTCCTGCCTCCCGTGGCCAGATGTGCTGCCGCGGAGGCCTCACCGCCCCTACTATTCCCACTGCTGGCCAGGCCCTGCGGCGACGGCAGCCTCACACCGCAGCCGAACCAATGAACCCTCGTACTCCTCTCCGTGCGGGCTTCCACTGTCGCGTTTTCCCTGGCTCCCCGTCGTACCCTTCCTAGGCCTTGTCGTCGTCCACCGCCCTGGTGCTCTCGGCGCGGCGTGGTCAACGTGGTCAAGGAACGACTTCCATCGGACGTGGACTGTATGTGGAGAGGCTGACAGCTCGGTCCACGACCGCAGCAAGGAAGTGCCTCCTTATTACACAGAAAATAATTATTCCTCCACCTGATAGCGGGGACCCACCGGACGGGCGATCGTATTTCACAAAAAAACACGTTTTCCCCCTGACAGTTGGGACCCACCAGCTACACCTTCGCACGCAAGGAAGTGCGTCAGGGCAAAAAAAACGACTCACCCCCCTGACTGCTGGGACCCACCAGCTACATCTTCCCACGCAAGGAAGTGCGTCCGGGCAAAAAAACGATTCGCCCCCCTGACTGCTAGGACCCACCAGCTACATCTTCGCACGCAAGTTAGTGCGTTCGGGCAAAAAAAACGATTCACCCCCCTGACTGCTGGGACCCACCAGCTACATCTTTGCAGGCAAGGAAGTGCCTGATAGTCGGGACCCACCTGGTCGAAGCGTACGTAGCATTGTCATTCTGGTCGCGAACGTGTATGTACATACTGGTCGATGTAGAGGCACGCATGTGTCGTAGTAGAGGCGCGCACGTAGCATGTACACGTACGTACAACGGCGAGGATGCAAGAAAGAAAATACAGCCACGTACGTACATACGGGCAGGGTCTCGAACGCCTACTTGCGCATACATACATGGCTGGGTCGGAACGGAGAAACAGTGTCGTCGTCGTGTTCATGGGGAGCCAACCAGCTGGGTCGGAACGGAATGCGCGGACCGCACAACGGAGGAAACGACCTTGTGTTCGACCGGCCATGTTCGAAACGGGATCCTGTTGATTGGGAGGGGCGTGGCGTACCACAAAACGGAGGAAACGGACCTCCTACGGTCAAAACGGGGGTCCTGTTGATTGGGAGGGGTGTGGCGTACCGCAAAACGGAAACGGACCTCCTACGGTCGAAATGGGGGTCCTGTTGATCGGGAGGGGTGTGGTGTACCGCAAAACAGACGAAACGGACTTGTGTTGGAGTGCTACGGTCGAAACGGGGGTCCTATTCATCGGGAGGGGTGTGGCGTACCGCAAAACGAGACTCCACGGGATATTGTTCATCTCCACCGTCGACCTCATCCAGCCTCCACGGGCTACCGTCGACCTCCTCCAACCTCCATGGGCTCTTGTTCATCCTGCCTCTACCGCGCGCTACTCCACCGGCTATTGTTCAACCACCCCTCCACGGGCACCCCTCCACCGTCTACTGCTCATCCAGCCCTCCACACCACGGGGTCCTGTTCAACCACCCCTGCACGGCCACCCCT